>NC_061510.1:114121573-114205677 GCF_022539505.1 Lolium rigidum
ATTAAACAACAAATGTCGCCGATGATTCTTGTGCCGTAATATCCGTGTTAACCATAAGATCCGGAGTGGGACGGAGTAGTCAAAAGTGTTTCCACCTCTCGTTCATCAACGGATGCGCTTTACCGTAGACACTTGTATCTGTCAGGGCAAGCGGTGGGCTGGGGAAGCCTTGATGGCGTGTATTTCACACGTTCGTTGGGCAACCCCAAGAGGAAGGTATGATGAGCACAGCAGCAAGTTTTCCCTCAGAAAGAAACCAAGGTTTATCGAACCAGGAGGAGCCAAGAAGCACGTTGAAGGTTGATGGCGGCGGGATGTAGTGCGGCGCAACACCGAGATTCCGGCGCCAACGTGGAACCTGCACAACACAACCAAAGTACTTTGCCCCAACGAAACAGCTGAGGTTGTCAATCTCACCGGCTTGCTGTAACAAAGGATTAACCGTATTGTGTGGAAGATGATTGTTTGCGAGAGAAAACAAGTAGAACAAGTATTGCAAGTAGATTGTATTTCAAGTAAAGAGAATTGGACCGGGGTCCACAGCTCACTAGAGGAGTCTCTCCCATAAGACGAACAAGCATGTTGGGTGAACAAATTACGGTTGGGCAATTGACAAATAAAGAGAGCATGACAATGCACATACATATCATGATGAGTATAGTGAGATTTAATTGGGCATTACGACAAAGTACATAGACCGCCATCCAATCGCATCTATGCCTAAAAAGTCCACCTTCGAGTTATCATCCGAACCCCTCCGGTATTAAGTTGCAAAGCAACAGACAATTGCATTAAGTATGGTGCGTAATGTAATCAACAACTACATCCTTAGACATAGCATCAATGTTTTATCCCTAGTGGCAACAAGCACAACACAACCTTAGAACTTTCGTCACATCGTCCCAGGTGTCAATGCGGGCATGAACCCACTATCGAGCATAAGTACTCCCTCTTGGAGTTAAAAGCATCTACTTGGCCGGAGCATCTACTAATAACGGAGAGCATGCAAGATCATAAACAACACATGTATAACTTTGATAATCAACATAACAAGTATTCTCTATTCATCGGATCCCAACAAACGCAACATATAGAATTACATATAGATGATCTTGATCATGATAGGCAGCTCACAAGATCCGACAATGATAGCACAATGGGGAGAAGACAACCATCTAGCTACCGCTATGGACCCATAGTCCAGGGGTAGACTACTCACACATCACACCGGAGGCGACCATGGCGGCGTAGAGTCCTCCGGGAGATGAATCCCCTCTCCGGCAGGGTGCCGGAGGCGATCTCCAGGATCCCCCGAGATGGGATCGGCGGCGACGGCGTCTCGGTAATGTTTTCCGTATCGTGGCTCTCGGATGCGGGGGTTTCGTCACGGAGGCTATTTGTAGGCGGAAGGGCAAGTCAAGAGGCGGCACGGGGGGCCCACACCACGGGCCGCGCGGCCAAGGGGGGCCGCGCCGCCCTAGGGTTTGGCTCCCCGTGGCCCCTCTTCGTCTCGTCTTCGGTCTTCCGGAAGCTTCGTGAGAAAATAGGCCTCCGGGCTTTTATTTCGTCCAATTCCGAGAATATTTCTTTACTAGGATTTCTGAAACCAAAAACAGCGAGAAAACAGCAACCGGCACTTCGGCATCTTGTTAATAGGTTAGTTCCAGAAAATGCACGAATATGACATAAAGTGTGCATAAAACATGTAGATAACATCAATAATGTGGCATGGAACACAAGAAATTATCGATACGTTGGAGACGTATCAAGCATCCCCAAGCTTAGTTCTGCTCGTCCCGAGCGAGGTAAAACGATAACAAAGATAATTTCTGGAGTGACATGCCATCATAAACTTGATCATACTATTTGTAAAGCATATGTAGAGAATGCAGCGATCAAAACAATGGTGATGACATGAGTAAACAAGTGAATCATAAAGCAAAGACTTTTCATGAATAGCACTTCAAGACAAGCATCAATAAGTCTTGCATAAGAGTTAACTCATAAAGCAATAATTCAAAGTAAAGGTATTGAAGCAACACAAAAGAAGATTAAGTTTCAGCGGTTGCTTTCAACTTGTAACATGTATATCTCATGGATATTGTCAACATAGAGTAATATAATAAGTGCAATAAGCAAGTATGTAGGAATCAATGCACAGTTCACACAAGTGTTTGCTTCTTGAGGTGGAGAGAAATAGGTGAACTGACTCAACATTGAAAGTAAAAGAATGGTCCTCATAGAGGAAAAGCATCGATTGCTATATTTGTGCTAGAGCTTTGATTTTGAAAACATGAAACAATTTTGTCAACGGTAGTAATAAAGCATATGCATCATGTAAATTATATCTTATAAGTTGCAAGCCTCATGCATAGTGTACTAATAGTGCTCGCACCTTGTCCTAATTAGCTTGGACTACCCGGATTATCACCGCAATACATATGCTTTAACCAAGTATCACAAAGGGGTACCTCTATGCCGCCTGTACAAAGGTCTAAGGAGAAAGCTCGCATTTGGATTTCTCGCTTTTGATTATTCTCAACTTAGACATCCATACCGGGACAACATAGACAACGGATAATGGACTCCTCTTTTAATGCTTTAAGCATTCAACAACAATTAATTCTTTTCTCATTAGAGATTTGAGGATGTTTGTCCAAAACTGAAACTTCCACCATGGAACATGGCTTTAGTTAGCGGCCCAATGTTCTTCTCTCACAATATGCATGCTCAAACCATTCAACTCAGTGTAGATCGCCCTTACTTCCGACAAGACGAACATGCATAGCAACTCACATGAAATTCAACAATGAGTTGATGGCGTTCCCGAGTAAACATGGTTATCGCACAACAAGCAACTTAATAAGAGATAAAGTGCATAATTACATATTCAATACCACAATAGTTTTTAAGCTATTTGTCCCATGAGCTATATATTGCAAAGGTGAATGATGGAATTTTAAAGGTAGCACTCAAGCAATTTACTTTGGAATGGCTGGAAAATACCATGTAGTAGGTAGGTATGGTGGACACAAATGGCGTAGTGGTTGGCTCAAGTATTTTGGATGCATGAGAAGTATTCCCTCTCGATACAAGGTTTAGGCTAGCAAGGCTTGTTAGAAACAAACACAAGGATGAACCGGTGCAGCAAAACTCACATAAAAGACATATTGAAAACATTATAAGACTCTACACCGTCTTCCTTGTTGTTCAAACTCAATACTAGAAATTATCTAGACCTTAGAGAAACCAAATATGCAAACCAAATTTTAGCATGCTCTATGTATTTCTTCATTAATGGGTGCAAAGCATATGATGCAAGAGCTTAAACATGAGCACAACAATTGCCAAGTATCACATTACCCAAGACATTATAGCAATTACTACATGTATCATTTTCCAATTCCAACCATATAACAATTTAACGAAGGAGAAACTTCGCCATGAATACTATGAGTAGAAACCAAGGACATATTTGTCCATATGCTACAGCGGAGCGTGTATCTCTCCCATGAAGTGAATGCTAGGATCCATTTTATTCAAACAAAACAAAAACAAAAAAACAAACCGACGCTCCAAGAAAAAGCACATAAGATGTGGCCGAATAAAAATGTAGTTTCAGGGGAGGAACCTGATAATTTGTCGATGAAGAAGGGGATGCCTTGGGCATCCCCAAGCTTAGACGCTTGAGTCTTCTTGATATATGCAGGGGTGAACCACCGGGTGCATCCCCAAGCTTAGAGCTTTCACTCTCCTTGATCATGTTGCATCATACTCCTCTCTTGACCCTTGAAAACTTCCTCCACACCAAACTCGAAACAACTCATTAGAGGGTTAGTGCACAATATAAATTGATATATTCAGAGGTGACACAATCATTCTTAACACTTCTGGACATTGCATAATGCTACTGGACATTAGTGGATCAAAGAAATTCATCCAACATAGCGAAAGAGGCAATGCGAAATAAAAGGCAGAATCTGTCAAAACAGAACAGTTCGTATTGACGAATTTTAAAATGGCACCAGACTTGCTCAAATGAAAATGCTCAAATTGAATGAAAGTTGCGTACATATCTGAGGATCATGCACGTAAATTGGCATAATTTTCTGAGCTTCCTGCAGGGCAGTGGGCTCAGATTCGTGACAGCAAAGAAATCTGGAACTGCGCAGTAATCCAAATCTAGTACTTACTTTTCTATCAACGGCTTAACTTGGCACAACAAAACTCAAAACTAAGATAAGGAGAGGTTGCTACAGTAGTAAACAACTTCCAAGACACAAAATAAAAACAAAGTACTGTAGCAAAATAACACCTGGGTTATCTCCCAAGAAGTTCTTTCTTTATAGCCATTAAGATGGGCTCGGCAGAGTTTAATGATGCACTCGCAAGAAATAGTATTTGAAGCAAAAGAGAGCATCAAGAGGCAAATTCAAAACACATTTAAGCCTAACATGCTTCCTATGCATAGGAATCTTGTAAATAAACAAGTTCATGAAGAGCAAAGTAACCAGCATAGGAAGATAAAACAAGTGTAGCTTCAAAAATTTCAGCACATAGAGAGGCATTTTAGTAACATGAAAATTTCTACAACCATATTTTCCTCTCTCATAATAACTTTCAGTAGCAACATGAGCAAACTCTACAATATAACTATCACATAAAGCATTCTTATCATGAATCTCATGCATAAAATTATTACTCTCCACATAAGCATAATCAATTTTATTAGTTGTAGTGGGAGCAAATTCAATAAAGTAGCTATCATTATTATTCTCATCAAGTGTAGGAGGCATAGTATAATCACAACAAAATTTACTCTCCATAGTAGGTGGCGCCAAAAGACCACTATTATAATCATCACAAATAGGAGGCAAAGTATCATCAAAGAAAATTTTCTCCTCAATGCTTGGGGGACTAAAAATATCATGAAAACCAGACTTTCCCAAGCTTAGAACTTTCTATATCATTATCAACAATGGTGTTCAAAGCGTTCATACTAATATTACTACCAGACATGCAAATAAGATTTCATAGGTTTTTTAATTTTCGCATCAAACAATCCATGTTTTAAATCAGGAAATAGAATAAGAAGCTCACTCTTGTACATTATGCCAAACTAGTGAAATAAAAACATGCATGATATTAAGTAAAGTAAAACAAGTAACTAATTTTTTGTGTTTTTGATTTAGTGCAGCAAACAAAGTAGTAAATAAAATAAAGCAAGACAAAAACAAAGTAAAGAGATTGAGAAGTGGAGACTCCCCTTGCAGCGTGTCTTGATCTCCCCGGCAACGGCGCCGGTAAAATATGCTTGATGGCGTGTATTTCACACGTTCGTTGGGCAACCCCAAGAGGAAGGTATGATGAGCACAAAGCAGCAAGTTTTCCCTCGAAAGAAACCAAGGTTTATCGAACCAGGAGGAGCCAAGAAGCACGTTGAAGGTTGATGGCGGCGGGATGTAGTGCGGCGCAACACCGGAGATTCCGGCGCCAACGTGGAACCCGCACAACACAACCAAAGTACTTTGCCCCAACGAAACAAGTGAGGTTGTCAATCTCACCGGCTTGCTGTAACAAAGGATTAACCGTATTGTGTGGAAGATGATTGTTTGCGAGAGAAAACAAGTAGAACAAGTATTGCAGTAGATTGTATTTCGAGTAAAGAGAATTGGACCGGGGTCCACAGCTTCACTAGAGGTGTCTCTCCCATAAGACGAACAGCATGTTGGGTGAACAAATTACGGTTGGGCAATTGACAAATAAAGAGAGCATGACAATGCACATACATATCATGATGAGTATAGTGAGATTTAATTGGGCATTACGACAAAGTACATAGACCGCCATCCAACCGCATCTATGCCTAAAAAGTCCACCTTCAGGTTATCATCCGAACCCCTCCAGTATTAAGTTGCAAAGCAACGGACAATTGCATTAAGTATGGTGCGTAATGTAATCAACAACTACATCCTTAGACATAGCATCAATGTTTTATCCCTAGTGGCAACAAGCACAACACAACCTTAGAACTTTCGTCACTCGTCCCAGGTGTCAATGCGGCATGAACCCACTATCGAGCATAAGTACTCCCTCTTGGAGTTAAAAGCATCTACTTGGCCAGAGCATCTACTAATAACGGAGAGCATGCAAGATCATAAACAACACATGTATAACTTTGATAATCAACATAACAAGTATTCTCTATTCATCGGATCCCAACAAACGCAACATATAGAATTACATATAGATGATCTTGATCATGATAGGCAGCTCACAAGATCCGACAATGATAGCACAATGGGGAGAAGACAACCATCTAGCTACCGCTATGGACCCATAGTCCAGGGGTAGACTACTCACACATCACACCGGAGGCGACCATGGCGGCGTAGAGTCCTCCGGGAGATGAATCCCCTCTCCGGCAGGGTGCCGGAGGCGATCTCCAGGATCCCCCGAGATGGGATCGGCGGCGACGGCGTCTCGGAATGTTTTCCGTATCGTGGCTCTCGGTATCGGGGGTTTCGTCACGGAGGCTATTTGTAGGCGGAAGGGCAAGTCAAGAGGCGGCACGGGGGGCCCACACCACGTGGCCGCGCGGCCAAGGGGGGCCGCGCCGACCTAGGGTTTGGCTCCCCGTGGCCCCTCTTCGTCTCGTCTTCGGTCTTCCGGAAGCTTCGTGAGAAAATAGGCCTCCGGGCTTTTATTTCGTCCAATTCCGAGAATATTTCTTTACTAGGATTTCGAAACCAAAAACAGCGTAAAACAAAGAATCGGCACTTCGGCATCTTGTTAATAGGTTAGTTCCAGTAAAATGCACGAATATGACATAAAGTGTGCATAAAACATGTAGATAACATCAATAATGTGGCATGGAACACAAGAAATTATCGATACGTTGGAGACGTATCGAAGCCTTAAGTCCCCACGGCATAGTCCGTAGCACACTTGTCGCTCGAAGTGCAAGCGGTGAGGCTGGGGAAGCCTCAAAGTCCCCACGGTATTGCGGTCTATGATGGGTTGCGGCTACCGGCGAAGGAGTTTGGTTAACGAGTCCCAAACCGTTGTCGTGGTCGGGGTCCATCCTTAAGTGGTATAAGAGGACCGACGAGGACCCAGGGTCGGGGTATGCAACAAAGGGTGGGTGTTCGAGGTAGCGGAGGAACATGATTGGCTAGACCTTATACCGGGCCTCACACCGAAGGAAGTGTGGACGGGAAAGCTGCTCCGGTTGGCACCAAGGTTAAGATCTCTTATGGGTAAAGCAACACACCTCTGCAGAGTGTAAAGAACCGTGACTCCGTCACTCCCTGTTCCGGGATTGAGGAACTGCGAACGCGGCCGGAAAGGAGCTCCATGAAGTTCTAGTAAACCGGTGAAGGCCGACGGACATAGCTCTTTGAAATAAAAGCAATCTATTGAAGAAATGTTTATCAAAACTTGCATTGGTATTAGACTTTCTGGTCTAATATCGTAGCTAGTGCATTAAACACCTCTTATCTATAATGAACTTGTTGAGTACGCTCGTACTCATACCACTCTTAAACCCCATGCTTAGATTGTCCGAACCATCCGAGAGGAGGACGACGACAACCATGATGGAGCCGAGATCATCGGCTACGAGGAACCGGACCTCTCAGGAGGAGTGGAAGGCGTAGACTACATCATAGTCTATGGATCCTGGAGAGGCTTCCGGAGGAGAACAAGCCTAAGGATATCGTGAGGAGGAGTAGTAGCCGAGCAGCGCGAACTCTTACTATTTAGCTGCTCGTTTAAATAAATGTTTAGTTTAATGAGACAATGGTATTGTAAGTTAAGTTGGGTTCGCCTCGAACCCAGGAGTTATCCTCTCAGAACCCAAGAGGAGCTCCGAGACGACTTGTGTATGTATATTGTAATAATATGTGAATGAGTTATGGACCTTGCTATGTTCTGTTGTACTACTCTGAGGGATGTGATATTTGCTGAATGGTACTTCGCGAATGTTATATCAACGACCGGCATACTACAACATGCGGTGGTATGCGTGGTCACCGATGCACCAATCATGCAAACCAATTTCAACAAGCTCTACGGTATTTCTCCACTAATAGGTTTAAACTACATGATGCAAGAGCTTAATCATGATCTACTTGAGAGCTCAAAACAATTGCCAAGTATCAAATTATCCAAGACAATATGAGGCATTTTCTGTTTCCAACCAAATAGCAATAAATGCAATAGCTTCCAACTTTTATCATTGAACATTAAAAGTAAAACGAAGAACACAAGTGTTCATATGAAAAAGCGGAGCGTGTATCTCTCCCACACAAGGATTGCTAGGATCCAATCTTATTCAAACATAAACAAAAATAAAAGCACACAGACGCTCCAAGTAAAGCACATAAGATGTGACCGAATAAAAATATAGTTTCAATAGAAGAACCTGATAAGTTGATGAAGAAGGGGGTGCCTTGGGCATCCCCAAGCTTAGACGCTTGAGTCTTCTTAAATATGCAGGGATGAACCACGGGGGCATCCCCAAGCTTAGACTTTTCACTCTTCTTGATCATATATCATCCTCATCTCTTGACCCTTGAAAACTTCCTTCACACCAAACTTCTCATAAACTTCATTAGAGGGGTTAGTACTCAAAAAAAACTTTAATCCACCTTGGCCCTGTAGTGACACATTGCAAGAACTCAATAAAACATTAGCTACAGCTCTCCACGTCTAGAAAGCCTCACTTAAAGTCCACAAGAGACAATGCAAATGCAGAGGCTGGGATGACCCATTTCGAAAAAAACAAGAGACAATGCAAAAAACAGAGACAGAATCTGTCAAAACAGAACAACCAGTAAACACGAATTTTTAAGAGGTACTTCCGTTGCTCAAATCAGAAAACTCAAAACTAAGGAAAGTTGCGTACATATCTGAGGATCACTCACGTAAATTGGCAGATTTTTCTGAGTTACCTACAGAGAATCATACCCAGATTCGTGACAGCAAGAAATCTGTTTCTACGCAGAAATCCAAATCTAGTATCACCCTTCTATTAGAGACTTCACTTGGCACAACATTGCAATAAATAAAGATAAGGAGAGGTTGCTACAGTAGTAACAACTTCCAAAACACAACAAAACTGTAGCAAAATAAAAACATGGGTTATCTCCCAAGAAGTGCTTTCTTTATAGCCATTAAGATGGGCTCAGCAATTTTAATGATGCACTCGCAAGAAATAAGAGTTGAAGCAAAAGAGAGCATCAAAAAGCAAGTTCAAAACACATTTAAGTCTAACCCACTTCCTATGCATAGGAATCTTGAACACAAATAAATTCATGAAGAGCAAAGTGACAAGCATAAGAAGGTAAAACAAGAGTAACTTCAAAAGTTTCAGCATATAGAGAGGTGTTTTAGTATCATGAAAATTTTTACAATCATATTTTCCTATCTCATAATAATTTTCAGTAGCTTCATGAACAAACTCAACAACATAACTATCACATACAGCATGCTTTTCATGATTTCCAAACACATAATTTTTATCAAGCTCAAAAATAATAGGATCAAAACTTTCAAACCCACTTTTATCAATAACGTAACAAGATGATTGATCAATCTCAAAAGATATGGGACTCATAGATAAAGTCAAGATCTCTCCAATCCCATTTTCATTAGTAGTACAATTAATAGTATCAAGTAACATAGGACCATCATCTAGAAATTTATCATAAACATTTGCCAAGCAAAACTCTTTAGTACCATGCATTTCGACATCAGGCACAAACAAAGCATTATCATAAAATTTATCAAAGTACCATGGATTATCATAGATAACAGGAGCATAATTATTCTCACAAGTTTTACTCATAGGGAATATTTCAAGAGAATCCACATGAACATAACATTCATCCTCTTTTGGTAAGCATGGAGGACAATCAAATAGTGTAAGAGATAAAGAGTTACTCTCATTAGAAGGTTGGCATGGGTAGCTAATCCATTCTTCCTCCTTTTGTTCATCACTCTCCTCTTCTTTTTCATCCAATGAGCTTTCTAGTTCATCAATTTCCTCCTCTTTTTCATCCAATGAGCTTTCGGGTTCATCAATTTCTTCTTCCACTCGGTTCCCGCAAATTGTGAGTGCATTCTTGTGCATTAATGAGTCTCTCTTTATAATCAATGATATAGGGATTATCACCGTAGCTTTCTATGCAAAAATTAAGGATAGAAGAGACATAATCTTTAAGGTCCTTACAAACAGCACAAGTTTCATAATTTTTAGCAATGAAGGATTCTATTTCAGAAGCTCCCATAAACAAAACAAATTGTTCTACTTCTTCGAACCCAAAATGAATATAGCTATTCCAATTATAGTTCTAAATTAAAACTTCCTCACTAAACCCACATTGAAATTTAAGATGTTTAGTATCCTGTTTAGAGCAACAGTTTATATCATGGCGTTTAAGCAAGATTTTAGCAATTGTATTCAGTTTTTCTATCACATCACTCATAACTTTTCCCGTTCTTGATTCTCTATAATTATTATATAATTCTATAAGCTCCAAATAGGTTGCTGGTTCTCCCATAATAGCAGTTTTTAATTTTTCGGTTTTTTAAATTTTTATGGATTTTTGGGTATATAGAGAAAATAAAACAAAACAAAAACAAACTAGGCAAAAGTAAACTAAGCAAAATAATACTAGACAGGAATAAACTAAGCACAAATAAACAAAACAAAAGTAAACTAAGCAAAACAAAATAAAATAAAATAAAATAGAGAGAAAGGTAGAGTGTACTCCCCAGGTGAACTTATGAGTAGAGCTGTGCCTCCCCGGCAACGGCGTCAGAAAATAGTCTTGATGACCCACAAGTATAGGGGATCGCAACAGTCTTCGAGGGAAGTAAAACCCAAATTTATTGATTCGACACAAGGGGAGGTAAAGAATACTTATAAGCCTTAACAACTGAGTTGTCAATTCAGCTGCACCTGAAAAGCACTAGTAACGGGGGTGATGTGAAAGCAACGAGTAATATGAGAGCAGTAGTAACAAGTAACACGACAGCAGTAAGCGATAATATGAGAGCAATGACACCGTAAAATAGTTGATACTACTTCCAATGACATGTAGAACGAGTATATGATGATGAAAGATGGACCGGAGTTCCCAGCTATCTACACTAGTGGTAACTCTCCAATAACAAGTGTTGGGTGAACAAATTACAGTTGGGCAATTGATAGGATTGAAATAGCATTAAGACGGAACATCAAGATCATTAATCATGTAGGCATGTTTCCCATATATAGTCATACGTGCTCGCAATGAGAAACTTGTACAACATCTTTTGTCCTACCGAAGTCTGTGGCGGCTCGGGCCTCTAGGGAATCTACTGGAAATTAAGGCACTCCTTTTAATAGAGCACCGGATCAAAGCATTAACACTCCGTGAAAACATGTGATCCTCATATCTAAGCCTTCCCCTCCAGCTTGTCCCAATTTCCGTCACTTTGGGGCCTTTGGTTCCGGACATAGACATGTGCATACAACTTGTAGATACAATCTAAGTAATAAGTATAGAGCTTAAATCTAAGATCATGCCACTCGGGTCCTAGTGACAAGCATTAAACACAACAAGATTGCAGCAACAATAACTTCACAAACTTTATAGATGGACTAATCATAATGTAACAATCCATCGGATCCCGACAAACACAACACCGATTACATCGTATAAATCTCAATCATGTAAGGCAGCTCATGAGATCATTGTATTGAAGTACATGGGGGAGAGAATACCAACTAGCTACAGCCTAGAACCCGTAGTCCATGGGGGAACTACTCACGGAGCATGATGGAGGCGGTGACGTCGATGGAGATGACTTCCGGGGCACTTCCCCGTCCCGGCAGGTGCCGGAACGGAGACTTCGTCCCCGAATTGGAGTTTCGCGATGGTGGCGGCGCCCCGGAGTCTTTCTCGGAGTTTCGTCAATTGGTATCGCGTTTTTAGGTCTCCAGGGCTTAAATAGGCGAAGAGTCGGAGTCGGAGGGGCCACGGGGCCACCTCACACTAGGGCGGCGCGCCCCCCTCCTGGGCCGCGCTGACCACACGTGTGGGGCCCCTAGGGCTCCCCTCTAGTCCCCCTTTGACTTTCTGGAAGGTTCCGGGAAAAATAAGATGTTGGGTCTTCATTTCGTCGAATTCCGAGAATATTGCCCGAACAGCCTTTCTGGAACCAAAAACAACAGAAAACAGCAACTGGCCCTTCGGCATCTCGTTAATAGGTTAGTTCCGGAAAACGCATAAAAACATTATAAAGTGCAAGCAAAACATGTAAGTATTGTCATAAAACAAGCATGGAACATCAAAAATTATAGGTTCGTTGGAGACGTATCACCGCCACTGCCCCCGTACGCCACCTGTACCATGCCGCCGGGCCTCACGGAGGAAGAGGCCCTACGAGTGGCACTCCAGGACTCGGCCACGCAACCGGTGCAACCGTCGCCTCCACCTCTGCCGTATAACCCGTGGGGGCCTCGACCTCCATCACCCGCGTGGGCTGCTCAACCTCCTCCGCCGGAGTGAGCTGCTCCACCTCGACCACCGGTGTGGGATGCTCCACCTCCACCACCGCCGGCGGCACCGACGTATGTTCTGCCGCTTCCCAACTGGCCGTGGTTGGTACCGGAGCTCATCGTGATCGACAGCGACGACGAGAACCAGTAGGCGCAGGCGTTTTAGGGTTTTTATTTTCCTTTCTTTTAGTATGATGTTTTTATGTTAAAAAAATGCAAAATCGAAAATAAATATGTCGTGCCACTGAAGATACTACCGACGCAGACGAACGCACGATCGATTTAGACCGTTTAGACCAACGCAAATAAATACGCATGAAACATTTTCGACATCCGAAATGAATCACCGCATTGGAGATGGCCTTCTCCATCCATCCCCATACGGCCGCGACGTGCTACGAATCTGATCGATGGCGTCGCTCGTCAAGCCGCAAGTCTGGACGCGCACTGTTGCGCCAAAGGACGGATGGGACGGCTGTGCGTGCGAACAAAGTCAGGGCCGGGTGGGTCCCTTGACGGAAGTCGGAGCTCGGACTGAGGGCATCTCCAGCGGGGCGACGCATATTTATGTCCGTTTGCGTCGGGCACGGACAAAAAAAACGTCCGCATGTCCGCATGCGTCTGCCCCTTCTCCAGCGGCAGGGACGCATTTATTTGACCGCATGCGTGATTAGAGAGGAGAGAGAGAGAAAGATTCTGTTTGTGTGGCTAGGAATAAGCGGATGCGTGACTAAAGGAGGAGAGAGAGGGCTGCATGCAGCCCAACTGGACACAAACGGACACGCGGACGCGTCCGCAGAGACGCAATCCTGGCGCATATTTGGTCCACGTTTGTATCAGGACGGACACTGCGAACGTTTTGCGTCGCCCCACTGAAGAGTATTTTTTTGTCTGCGCAGACGCAAACGGACGAAAAACGTCGTTTGCGTCGCCCGCTGGAGATGCCCTGAGATGCCGTGTCGCGGCGGTGGGAGCATCTCGGGCCTCGCCGCGCCGCACCGCACGTGGTACCAAACGTCGCGGGCGACCGTGCGGCGGACGTTGTTTTGACCGGATCCGTGTTGGCCGTGGAGTTCAGCCGCTGAGTCTGGGCCAACGATCCGTCCAAAGCGTGGCGCTCTCTCTTCTTCACACAGTACATAGGCCCAATAGCGAAAGTGGGTTTATAAGTTTTTTAAAAATAAAAATGAACCTGCGTAAATGTCAGAAAGTGTCTTTGACACATGGACACCAATGCTCCCTCCACTTTTAGATTTTTAAATTTTTAAAACCTCATACTTCTATGTCTCTGAAAATTATGATATTAAATATATAGATAGATGTATACAGTACTGATGTATGTAAACAAGTTCCGTTAAAAAATACGCTGTATTTTGGAAAATATAAAAAAGATAAATATCTGAACGTAAATGGTAGTAAAACTGTATTAAAATAGTATATATTTTTGTTAGATTTTTTTATATTTCTCGAAATACAAAGTATTTTTTTACCAGGACTTTTTTTGTGTGTAGTATCCTCCTTTACATATATACCTATATATTTAAGGCCATAATTTTTGGAGACATAAAAATGTAAGGTTTTGAAATTTTCAAAAAATCTGAAAATGCATGGAGCATTGGTGCCCATGTGCACCAAATCCCCTCTCCGCAAATGTGTACTACATGTCCGTAAAGTTATGTTTAAGGATGACAATTTTACCCATGGGTACGGGTATCCGCGGGTACCGTACCCGCATGGGCAGGGTATGAGTACAGTTTTATGCCCATGGGTAGTACCCATACCCTGCCCGTTAAGTCATGGGCAGGGCATGGGTATAACCTCGTACCCGCGGGTATACCCATACCCTGCCCGTTTATTGTCAAATTCTTACGTGACACGTCTACTTTTGATGACTTATGAGTTAGAATATGAGAATGTGATTTTCATATTATGTTAATTGTTATGTACTGAACTACTTGTTATTGAGTTGAGATAATTAATTTTTTAATCGAATTTGTTATCGATAAATGTAAAATTGTGATTGACTTGTGTACAATTTAACATACCCACCGGGTACCCAATGGGTACGGGTACCCGCCGGGTATGGGTATGGGTAATATTTTATACCCATGGGTACGGGTATGGGTACAAGTTTGTACCCATTGACTATACGGGTATGGGTATGGTATTGCTCTACCCTGCCCATACCCTGCCCATTGACATCCTTAGTTATGTTGATGAATTCGCTATGGTTCGCTCTACGGAAAAAGAAAAAGACAAAACCATGTCTATATAAACTTCTCACATTTTGTCTTCCTTTTGGGGGTCTACGAGACGCCAAAAATTAATACATACGTCCTATGCAATTATGCACAGTCATATACATTATTTTAACTTTTTGAGTTTTTTTAGAAAAGTCAAATAGAGGGCTAACGTACCCACTAATTAATTTCCAGAATGACTATTCCCAAACATGTCTCCTCTATTTGGAAAGCCGGTGACATAGAGGTTGGAGCTCAGTTTATCTAAGTCAACAGCTAATTAGTGGTAGCATACCATGTCAGGGAAGATGACAAAGTTTCTTATATCCAGTGAGAGGTAATGTGATAAATGTGCCAAATCGGGGGCACTAGGCTAAATGAAACTTGTCAACCAATTCCAGAACAACAAAGTGCAAATAATGTTTACATTGGTGGTGATTCGATATCGAAATATCTGACAAATTTAAAATAGCATCAGGATCAAATTCACAATAAGGCAATGCAGGTGGTCTGATGTCTAATAGCCCTCATACGTTATCATGTATTTCCTCCACAGTCACTTTAAGCATTATCTTATCATTGATTAATCTAATCTCGCTGTCTATTGAATCACTATTTCTACGGTCTCCACCATGTTGAGATGTTTCTAGGCATACAGACTTTGATTAACCTAGTAATGGTCTCTCTGCTGCAAGCGAGCATGCGACTAGCATCTTTCTTGGTGCTCACCTCGATGATATCCTCCGAAGGCTAGTTCTAGCCTCGAGGAGAGTCCAAACAACCATTATATGTATACCAAATATTTTTACCATCACTAAATGTTAACTAGTTTTAGTAGAGATTTAGAATTACAATGTTGAATAGTATGTTGTCAACAGTGTCTAACACATAGTTCTCTTTGTAATACGTAAGACAACCCTCTTTTCATAGCTATACAATTCAAATTACAATGTACATATGTGATAATGTAATTCTGTAGTTTTAGTTTTACCAATTTTACGTAATAAAATTCTGTCAGAATTTGAGCAAATATTGAAGGATAATAATCGCATTCTATATGGATTAGCTTGTGTTAATCACTTGATACAATGCAGTGTGTGTTTGTACCTATTTAGTACCTTTGAATATCCTCTTAAAAAGGTTTTGCTAAGCATGTGTCAAAAAAATATCCTACAAGATGTTTGACAAGTCCGCTAGCTTAGAATTTGGAATTTCTAGAATTGTGTGAGGTAGCAACAAGTGTTTTGTTCTAAACCCTTTTCATCGGTCTCTCTAGCTGGTATTATACATCGTTTTGGATGCCAGCGTGCCTTTGGCCCGCTCCCGTGCTCATAGTCTTCGCTAGGTGGTCCAAGACCTATTCACAATTTCTAGTATTTTTGATTAATAGGTCGGAGGTACTTTTCACAATAAAAAAATCTCTTATCCATTTGGATTCACAAATATTAAGATAATGTCCGTGGTCAGATGACAACAAGATGTCTATCTAGACAAACTTAGAACAACCCTTTAATTAGAAGGTTGTATCAGAGTTGTTTTCAATACTCTGATTCAATCCTCTCTAAATGATGGAACTAAATTGGGAAAACCAATAACTAGGTCTCCAACCATCCAAATGTAACCATTATGCCCGTCCTCCTCCAGTTGCTAGCGACACGTGTCTATCATGTGCGCACGCCTTTCTCGTTCCTCTCATTTTCTGTCTGACTTGTCCCCAATACCGACACGGTGCACGTGCAACGCGATTTTGTGGCCACGCGCCACCGCTTTTGGTGCTTGTACCGTCACCTTTCTCCGGTACGTTGGGTGTATTCCCTTGTGAGGTTGCCGTCGTGTACGATGTCGCGCTGCTGCCGGCATGGACGGTCAGGGTGTGGAATGGGACACGCGTGTGGTGTGGTGAGGCGTGTCGCCGCTAGCCAAGGTGGGGTGGGGCCGGGCCGATAAGTGGGTGGAGTGGTGCGGCTGGTGTGTGGGGTGTAAGGCGTTGGGTGCGTGCGGTGGTGTGAGCCTCGCCGCGTCGACTTAATAATTACAGTACTGTCGGGGAGAAGGGATTTGGTGCACATGGGCACCAGTGCTACCTTCACTTTTAGATATTTGAAAATTTCAAAACCTCAGACTTTGATGTCTTGAAAAATTATGGCGTTAAATATATAGATAGATATGTATAGGAGAAGTCTACGCAAAAAAAAGTCCCGCTAAAACATACTTTAAATTATGAGAAATACAAAATAAATAAATTTCAAACAAAAAATATACTATTTCAATATTTTGCTACTACCATTTGCTGTCAGAAATTTGTCTTTTCATATTTCCTAAACATACTTTAGATCTGGCAGGCGCAGGAGATGGCATGAACTCCCTCCGTCCGCGAATAAGTGTACATCTAGGTTTTGTGTTTAGTCAAACTCTTTAAATTTTGACCAAATATATAGGAAAAAGTAGTAGCATTTATGACACTAATTTAGTATCCCGAGATTCATTTTGAAATGTAGTTACAAATTATACCAAAATCTCATTATATATGTTTCTACTTTTTTTTCCACAATTAGTCAAAACTTAAAATATTTAACTTAGTACAAAAGCTAGAAGTACACTTATTTATGGACGGAGGGAGTAGTACCAGGAGGGGATTATGCATAGGGGGCGCTTTGGAGTCAGGCGACGGGTTATTTTTCTTCTTCCTTCTCTGCCCGAGAGTATTCAGTTGGAGGAGTATTTAAGGGCGCCCAATGCACTGCCCTAGAGATACTGCCTCACACCTTTAACTAGGTTCGGGTGGTCCAAAGTAGGTTCGGATGAGGAGGCAGCCTCCTCTTCAGGAAGTGGGATCTTAGGGCATCTCCAACCGAGCGACCCAAACGGACGCGCTGGGCCGTCCGTTTTGGGCCGTTTGCGTGGCCGCCCGGACACGCGGACAGCGCCCCGCGTCCGCGTGTCCGTTTGGGTCGCACGCGGCGCCCAACGCGGCGACCCAAAGAGACGCCACGTGGTTCGTCTTCGTTGCGCGCGCGCCGCGCCATGGCAGCCTCGACGGGACAGCCATGGTGGGCGGTGGAACGCGCGGGAAAGATCCCGCGCGCACCAAGGTTCCCGCGCGCGAAAACGCCATTGGCGCGCGCTCGCGCCCAAGTTTCCCGCCGACCGCCGGCTATAAAAGACGGCGGCGGTCTCACACGCACCGCATCACCGTTCTCTCCCCTCCACCTTCTCCGGCGCCATGCCGCGCACCCCGCAGGCCACATGGGCCAAGCTCTCCTCGCCGCCCGGGCCAGGTTCCCGCGGACGGAGGAGGAGGAGCGCGCGGACTCGCGGTGGGTCGCCGACGACGAGGCGCTCCGCGTCGCTGCCGAGGCGGCGGCAAAGAAGGCCGGTGACGCGGAGATGGGGGAGGCGGCGGCAAAGAAGGCCGGTGACGCGGAGATGGGGGAGGCGGCCGCGGAGGGCTGGCACGAGACCGCGGACGGCTGGTACGAGGCCGCGGAGGAGGGGGCGGCCGCCGCGGAGGAGCCCGTCGCCGAGGAGGACCTCGCGCTGGCGAACATCAACGCCGCCATCGAGGAGCGTCTCGCCGACCTCACGCGCGTGACGAAGGAGCACGAGGGCATCTGGCGGGCCGGCCGCCGCCGCTTAGGCGACCTCCTCGGCCAGAAGAACGAGCTGCTCGCTATGCGAGCAGCCCGTCACCTCATCCAGATGCCGCCGCCGCCCGAGCGGCGCGCCCGGGAGGATGCCGAGTCGGCGAGCGCGGCCGGCAAGAGCGCATGCGCCGGCGGCGAGGAGAACCACGAGGCCCGGGCCCCCGCCCGCGTCCGCTCGGAGGCGCGCACCGCTGTGGAACGCGCCGCTCTGCAGGAGGTGGAGCTATGCGGGAAGCGGATGATTCCGCCGCAGGAGGCGGAGCGCGAGCGCGCCCCGAGGTGCGCGGACGGAAAGGAGGAGGATGATGGCCTCCGCCCAAGCTGCCGCCGCCCGCGCCGCCGCCCGCGCCGCCGCCGACGCGCCACCCAGCCCGTAAGCTGGGGTGGAATCCTCACGCGTACAGGCCGCCCGCGTCGAGTGAAATCCACGGCCCCGACGGCGAGCCGGCGAGGAGTCGCCGGCGAGGCCGCCGGCCCCGTACGTATTTAGGATAGAAGTAGTAGCTAAAAAAATGTAATGAGTTCTTTTTAATGAAAAATATTGTTTATGCCTATGACACGCGGGCCGGGGGCGGACAGGGGCGGACGCGAGCGACCAGCCTTTCGCGTCCGCGGCCACGCAAACCCGGCCAAGATTTGGGCCGGGTTTGCGTCGATCCGGACGCCGCAGGCATCCATTTTAGGGATGGGTCCGCGCGCTGGGCCGGGTTTTTGTCCGGCTGGACCCATCCGGACGCGCGGGCGCGGGATGGGTCGTCCGGTTGGAGATGCCCTTAAGACTTAAAAGTATGCTTTTTGGAGAGAGAAAGAGATACATAGTGTCATATTTGTGGGGTCCATTCTCACTTTTTTCTGACTAAAGTTGTAACTTCCATTGGAGATATAAAATTAACCATGCTGCTTGCATGGAGCAGCTAGTTGTGTATGCCACCATTGCTCATGCCCTAACACTACGTCAACTGTCGTTGATCATCGCACAGTACGCCGCCATCGCTCCGTTTTCTTCCATTTTTTTTAAAGGAGTAGGACACCTACTCCTATCTGATGAAAGCCCTGGGCGTACCAAGGTGAGGCAAAATCATCGCAGGCGGCCGTGCACGTATGGATGAAGCCGACGACGTGGGCTCCATAGTCCATACGTGTGTGACCAGATTCTCCGATACCGCGCTTCACGCATGGGCTAGGCGAGGCCGGCCGGCACCAAGCTCGACCGGCGCCGCTCGCTCGCTCAGACTGACCAAGTCCGTAGGCATAGCCGTGATGTCATCTGACCGCAGCAAGGCTACGCCCCTTGCTTCTGTGTTCTGCCCCGCGGTCCCATGCATGCTGCACCGGCTCTCCCGCCGGCCGCCGCACCGCAAAAGTTGCTCTGCCGTTTACTGTGTCCAGCGGCGCGGGCCTGCCGCGCACACTGTGCCGCTGCTTTCGTCGTGGCCGTATCCATCCGCCCCGGCAGCGACGTGGAGTGGTGCTACGAATCGAATCGAGTGGCGTCGCTCGTCAAGCCGCAAGTCTGGACGCGCCAAGGACGACGGATGGGACGGCTGTGCGTGCGATCAAGTCAGGGCCGGGAGGGTCCCGCGACGGAGGCCGGAGCTGACGCCGAGATGCCGTGTCGCGGCGGTGGGAGCAGCTCGGACCGTGACCCACGTGGTGGGCGGCCGTGCGGCGGACGGTGCTTTGAACGGATCCGTGGATGCCGCGGCGTTCACCCGCTGGGTTGGGCCTACGTCCCGTCCAAGCGTAGCGACCTCCTCTCTTCTTCGCCGAGTACACAGGACCAATAGAGAAAAGGGACCTGCAGCGATATCGCCCAGGTAGCAGTTTATTTTGAGATATTAAAAATGATATATATATGTTCGCAAAATTAAAAGTAAACCTGTGAATGCACAAATGTGTGCCACATATCCATCAAGTTCTGTTGATGAATACTTATGGTTTGCTCTACGAAAGAAAAGTCAAAACCATGTCTACATGAACTCCTCACTTTTGTCTTTTTTTTTTCTGGGTCTAGGTCACAACTAAAAACATACCTCGGCAAGACTAAGTACATACATGCTAGGCAAGTATGCACACTCATATATCGTACTATTTTAACTATTTTAATTTTCGAAATAAAGCTTGAAAAACATCAAATAAAAAGCGAACGTAGCACCAAGGTTACAAAACGACTATTGCCAAACATGACTCCTTTCTTTGGAAAACCAAAGACCTAGAGGCTCAGCTCAATTTATGTAGGTTACCAGCTAAATCATGGTAGCAACACCATGTCACAAAAGACGACAAAGGTTCTCATGTCGAGTAAGTGCACTGCTGACCTAAGTCGTGTACTAAGATCCAAGGTGATCAATGTGCCAAATTAGCAGCACAAGGCCAAATGAACTTGTCGACCAATTAAATAACAACAAACGTAAATAACGATTAGATTGTTGGTGATTCAGTATTGGAATAAAATTTATTGACCAGACACATCATGAATTGGCTAACTGATGTGGTCTGCTCTCTAATAGCCATCATATGTTATGTTGTTTTTCTCCACTATCACTTTGAGCTCTACCATTTCTTCATTGAATAATCTGATCCTAATGTCCCTTGCGTTACTAGGTCTATCGTCTCAGCGTTGTTGAGATGTTACTAGGCATATGGAATTTCATCATGTCGATGGTATATACTATGAAGATCCGGTTCTAGTCCCGAGGAGAGTCCAAACAAATAACCATCATATATGTATACCAAATATTTTTACCGTCACTAAATGTTAACAAGTTTTAGTATAGCTTTAATATACAACATTAAAACGGTATCTAAAACATAGGTCTCTTTGTAATATGAAAATCTAGGTTTCATAGCTATACAATTCAAAGTGCTACTGCTACGACGATGTACACGTGATAAATTACAACTATATTGATTCATAAAAATTATGTTATTCCGTAGTTTTAGTTTAAGTAATTTTACAGCAAAACAATTGTCTGAATTTGAGCAAATATTAAAGGATCAAAATGGCATTCTATATGGATTAGCTTGTGTTAGTGACTTGATCCACTACAGAGTGTACTGGTACCTATATATTAGTGCCTTTGAGTATATTCTTAAAAGGTTTTACTTAGCATATGTTAGAGAAATATCCTAATAGAGGGTTTGACCACCGACTGGATTAAAATTTAGAATTCTAGAACGTGTGAGGTGTCAACAATTGTTTTGTCCTAGAACCCCTTCTTATTGGTCTCTGTAGGTGGTAATATATGTTTAAGAGAGAATGATTGAGAGAATGAAGTAATGTTTCATTGATGATTGTTGGGGGCATATGTACCCACAGAACAAACGCCAATAAGGCGGTTAGAAAGATACCTCTTGGTATTACAGCGTTTCGAAAACTAACAGCCTATTTAGCTTAGGACCTAAGCTAATCTTAATAAGTGCCTAGTTACCTCAGTATCAAAGCTATCCTATTTCTAACACTCCCTCTTGGACAATGATGTTTCTTGAAAATCTCTTGTGTAATCTTCAACATTTTCTCGCATAGTCTTGAAAGTCTTCTTGCTTGTATACGAGGATGTACTTGTAAACAATGGTGCTCTTTGTAAATAATCTATCATCTTGAAAGTCATCATCTTGAAAATCTCTCCCCCAAAAATCCTGTGGGAAAAATATGAGGAAAATTGTATTTGATATGTTATTAAAACTCCTTGAAACCTTTTGGAAAAATAAGGAGAAAATGGTACAACATGTAAAGATTGTTGTCTCGTTGACAAATCATATGAGAAAACCTTAGAGAAGGGAAAAACCTAACGAATGAGATTGGAGAACAATAAATATGCCATTTATCCTTCCTTTAAAAATCCAGTGGGAAAAATACGAGGTACGACATATATCTTGCGTAAATATTACAAAGAGTGCAATATGACGTGACACCGAAAACTCCTTTAAAACTCAATGGGAAAAATATAAGGAGAAAGCAATGTGGCATATCTAAACACTTCTATTTAAATTGTTTCATTCAAAACCTTTTATGAGAAACCATTAGAGAAAACTCATTAAGGGAAAAAAGTACAACATATATGATCTAGTGATCATCAACGGTGTATAATTTGGGAGTTTTACTCCCCATGAACTTTCCAAATGTAAAAGTTGTCTCACACCATTTCTATGAATTTAAATTTGGGAATATGGAAATATGTAAAACATTGTGAATAAATTTGTTAGATTTTCACATGTTATGTTTGCAAAGTGTTTATCCCCCTAGTTTGGAAAATATTAATTTAAACCTTATGCATTTGAGCAATACAAGTGGTTTTATCTGATAGATAATGGTGGGTTAGCCCAGAGAAGGATCTTCCAATGAATATAGTCTATGATATGGCATATTTGGGATCAAATAATTATAGCCAATATATGTATGTCACAAAATGGTAAAATCTTGATGTTAATGAGGGAATTTGACCAAGATAGGATGCCACCTATCTCGACCGGTGCCGCTCGTATAGACTAACCAAGATTGTAACCCTGAGGGCATCTTCAACGCGGAGACCCAAATCGGACATGTCGGGCCGTCCGGATGTGGCTTTTTGGGTGGCCGCGCGGACACGCGGACATGGGGCGGTGGCCGACAGTCTGTTTGGGTTGCCCACGTCCAACCCGCCGACGCATCGCAAATTTTGAAGTACCAAAAAATAAAGAAAAAAATTTAAAAAATAATAACATAACATACTTCATTAAAACATATGCCCTATTTTGGGCAAATTTATACAAAAGAAAGCTCTATATGGGCTTTTAAATAACAAAAAAAACCTAGCTTGGGTTTGGGGTGGACATATGTGATACAATGGAGAAAGCTCTATATGGACTTGGCTATCGATACAATATACAAGTGTTAAAGTATTTTTTTATTCATCAAAATGATGTTATTCTATAGTTTTAGTTTCAGCAATTTTACATAATAAAATTCTGTCTGAATTCGAGCAAATATTGAAGGATAAAAGTGGCATTCGATGTGGATTAGCTTGGATTAGCTTGTGTTAATTACTTGATGCACTGTAGTGTCTGTTTGTTTTACTACCTTTGAATATCTTATTAAAAGGTTCGTTAAGCATGTATCAAAGAAATATCATACTAGATGTTTGACATGTTGGCTCGCTTAGAATTTGGAATTCTACAATGTGTGAGGTGGCAACAAGTGTTTTGTCCGATAACCCTTTTTATTGGTCTCTCAAAGTGGTAGTATACTTTGTTCAGATGTCGGCGTTCCTTTGGCCCCCTCCAATGCTCGTAGTCTTCGCTACATGGTACAAAGATCTATTCATTTTTACAATTTTTGGTTAATATATTGGCGGTCTTTTTCGCAAAAAAAGTTGTTTTCCATTTTGGTTCATAAATATTCAGCGAGTGTCCAAGGTCATATGACAACAAGATGTTTATCATGTTGACAAACTTAGGACCACTCAGGGCCAGTCCATACATATTCACGGCCCTAGGGGGGAGACACAAAAAAGGCTCTTGCTGACAAAAACAAAATAGTGTAGAATGCACTGTATTTCAAAAGCAACGCAATACATGTATAGCATATATTGATGGTATTTTAACTACCAAACTCACACCACACATTATTTATTTTTAACCTACTTTTGGAGCCCTTATTCTCTTCTAGGCAAGAATCCGTCATCGAACGGTCAAAGAACTAGATCATGGAACAATATAGTTGTGCAGATGATCGATCTTCCAAATGCCACAAAAATACCATTAATTCATCTGCAAAGCAAACGTGGTCCAATACTCTGATACAAGATGATCGATCATGGATCCCTTTTTCTAATTTTTTATTCTTGGGCCCAATACTCTCATACAAGGTATCCTTGTACTGAAATAATAGTTGGGCCCCGCCTCGCGAGGTCCTAGGGCGGTCGCCCCACCTTATGGGCTGACACTTGACAACACTTTAATTAGAAGGTTGTATTACCGTTCTTTTCAATGTACTAATTCAATCCTCTCGAAATGATGCGACTAAATTGGGAAAACCAATGACTATGTCTCGAACAACCCAAATCTAACGATTGTGCCAAATGTCGCGGTTATAAAAATGGAAAGTGTTGTTGATCACATCACCCGCAGGATCATGTCGCGCCGGTCCTTCTCCTATTGCTGGCGAGATGTGTCTGTCACGGGGCCTACTAAATTACTCCCTTCCGTAAGGACACCTTTCTCATTCCTCTCATTTTCTGTGCAACTTTTCCCCAATACGGTTACGGACATGGTAGAGAGTGCACATGTCACGCAATTTCCTAGAAACACGCTTTCTCCATGATTTATAAATAAAACCATAAACGGCCGAACCGATATAAACTGATGAAGAGACCCTCTTACACAATAGATCAAAAATAAACCACACAGTACAAGCATACCAAAATTGCCACCGAGGACACCGGAACGAGAGTGAAGAAGATCGGAGCTCCACGACGACGCCCCCAGGTGACGTGGGGTAACCACGACAATGCCCATACGTGACAGACTTGGGTTTTGGGGGAAGAAGCGTGATGGTGATTTCAACGGCGTACAAACACAACTCAGAGGGAACAAACGAGGTTTTACTAAGCTCTAGGCCTCCGATGGAGAAAACCCTTTGTGTTGCTTGTCTGCTTGTGTTATTGATGAGGTTACAAAGATCACCTAGATTGGCTATGGTGAGATCGATCTAGCGTAGCTATGGTTTGATGTGCGTCCCTTCTATCTTAGGTCTCGCCCGACGGCCCCTCCTGGCTTTTATAAACGAAGCCAGGTCTCACGTTATTGAGTCCAGGTACATTACAATAGTTCAAACTCCCCTTTTGATGTCTTGTTCTAGTGATACACGTTGAATCTATGGGCCATGAGATGTTTTTCGTGTCCCAACTCTTGATCCAGCGGGGAGATCTCCATGGGGCTTTGCTTGGACCATACAAGGTATATCAATTCGAAAGACCCATTTAGGTATAACCATATCAATATCCCCCGAGTATCTAGGAGGGTCGGATACCTAGAGGTTGGAGCTCAATTTATGTAAGTCACCGACTAAATTATGGTAGCACAACATGTTAGGGAAGAACACAAAGGTTCTCATGTCCAGTGAGAGACAAGATGATCTATGTGCCAAATCAGTGGCACAAGTCCAAATGAAACTTGTGAACCAATTTTCATAACCACAAATTGCAAATAGCGATTACATTGGTGGTGCTTCAGTATCTGATTGTTTATTCACAAAGCAAATCAAGAATTTGATCGGGATCACATTCACAATAAGATAAGGCAGTATAATAGCTCTCTTCTCCACGATCACTTTGAGCACTATCTTACAATTGAACAATCTAATCTCGTCGTCGTCCGTTGCATCACTAGGTCTATCGTCTCCACCTTGTTGGGACGTTCTTAGGCATATGGTCTTTGTTTACCCTAGCGTCAGGCATACGACTAACTTCGTTTTTGGAGGTCACGTCCATGATATTGTCTGAAGAGCTAGTTCTAGCCCCAAGGAGAGTCCAAACTATATATTCATACCAAATATTTTTACCGCCACTAACTTTTAACTAGTTTTAGTGCAGATTTATCATTACAATGTTAAATAGTATGTTGCCAATAGTATCTAACACATAGTTCTATTTATAATAGAAAAGCCTGGTTTCATAGCTACGCAATTCAAACTGCTATTGCTACAATGTACACTTGTTAAAGTATAAATTTGTTGATTTATCAAAATAGTGTTATTCTCTAGTTTTAGTTTCAGCAATTTTACATAATAAAAGTATGTGTGAATAAGAGCAAATATTGAAGGATAAAATGGCATTCTGTATGGATTATCTTGTGTTAATTACTAGATGCACTGTAGTGTGTTTGTACCTTTTTAGTGCCTTTGAATATCTTGTTAAAAGGTTTTGCTAAGCATGTGTCAAAGAAATATCATACTAGATGTTTGATAAGTCGACTGGCTTAGAGTTGGGAATTCCAGAATTGTGTGAGGTGGCAACAAGTGTTTTGTTCTAGAACCACCTTCTATCGGTCTCCCTAAGTGGTAGTATACATCGTTCGGACACCGGCTCGCCTTCGTCCCGCTCTGGTGCTCGAATTCTTCGTTAGGTGGTCTAAGGATTTATTTATATTTATTATTATTATTGGTTAATAGATCGGTGGTTCTTTTTGCAAAAAAATAAATCTATTTGGGTTCACAAATATTTAGAGAGTGTCCATGGTCACATGACAACAAAATTTCTGTCATGTAGACAAACTTAGGACAACCCTTCAACTAAAAGGTTGTATTACCGCTCTTTTCAATATCCTGATTCAATCCTCGCGACTAAATTGGTAAAACTAATGACTATATCTCAACACCCCAAATCTAAGGATTGTGCTTATGAAAAAGGAAAACATTGTTGATCACACGTGGGGTCACGTTGCGCCCGTCCTCATGTTGCTAGCGACATGTGTCTATCATGGAGCCCACTAAACTGCTCCCTTTCGTGTGAACGCCTTTCTCCTCTTCTCATTTTATGCGACTTTTCCCCAATACTGACATGTTAGAGAGTGCACACACCACGCGATTTCATGGCCACGCGATGCCGCCTTTGGTGGTTGTCGCGTCGCCATTCTTCGGTGCATTGGGTGGCTTCCTTGGGGAGCTTCGTCTACGACGTCGCGTTGTTGCCGGCGTGCTCGGGCGCAGGCCGAGCTGCTCTCCCGGGCTCTTCTTGTGCCGCTATCGTCGTGGCTGCTTCGTCCTCGACTCTCATCATGGCCTTGTGATTGAGATCGGCTCCCCCACGGATCTCTACTGGCTACAATAAATACCTCTCTCTCTCTCTCTCTCTAGTCCTCTACTGCCTCTCGTGCCAGAGTTTTCCTATGTCGACCATGAATTGCTCCTCTGTTCTAGAGTTCTAGGCTACGGTTGATCTAGTTGAGCATGCTTAGGTCCTTAATTCGCTATGTTACGTTGTATACTGTAGTTCTTGGTCATAGTTAAGTTGAATTACTTCTTAATTGGCTAGGTTTGCTTTGGAATTGCAAGTGCTAGCTGAAGCTGGGTTCAATCTGCCGGTGTTAACTCAAACTGATGATTCACTTGAGGAAGGTGATATTAGTTTGGTACAATTGAATTGGTACAGATGTTTTTTCATTTAATGGAGTGGATTATCATCTTTTGATGAGCATAATTATGCAATGTTTAGTGTCTCTTGTTAGACAGGTGATGCTCCCTTAAGAAGAATAATTGGACATTCTAATATTGTTCTTTAGTTCCTGTGTGGGTTTCTTCTCTCCAGGGCCTATGTTCACTAGCTTAACTTTTCTGTGGTGACTCCTAATTGAGTGTGCAGAGATGATTGCCTCCGTTGATTGATATGTTACCTACGGCCGAAGTATATAGAAGTATAGGAAACTGAAAATGGGGTCGGTAATGTTATTTTTTCAAGCAAGGAGCTGACCATCGTGGTCGATGGTAGCAATGTGAAAAGCTATCTTCCAATACTGAAAAGAGGCGCACATCTTGTGTACGCGGTACTTGGGGAGCCCATGGTATGTGCCCTTGAATGCCGCCTCCATAGTACTGAATCTTGCCGGCACCAGCTTCTTCATCGTGATGGTGGCGGAGTTTGGCAGGCAGCGAAGCTTGACGTAGCGGACCCGTCGTCCCTACCTGCAGTGATGCACCGGTGCCCACCGCCACCGTCTGTATTGCCAGTCTGCTAGAGGCTTGGCGTGTTAAGCTTCAGAGAGATGCGCCAAGGTACAGGTATGGCTACAGTAGTCACGGGCCTACTAGGACAACGGAACGGCCCTTGTCGTGTCTGTCCGTGCTGCCGTGTGCCGTGCGGCCGTGCCACGCTACCCGCCGCGACTCCGCCCACAAGGTACATGCACTCGCATGATATGGGTCCCCGACCAGGGCCGGTCCATACTTATACGAGGCCCAGGTGCAAAATGAAAGCAAGGGGCCCTCATTCACATGCAATTTATTGAAAGACTATATTTCAAGCTAAAAAATATCATATTTTATTAACAAAGTAATATTGAGTACATAACATAGATCTATGATCTTTTGACTTTAAAAATGACAGCACAACAACACATACTAATTATTTGTCAAGATTGTTTGGGTAAGCTTGAAATATATCAGCATATAACACCAAGCTTTTTACTAATTATATAATATTGTGCAAGTTAAAAAGATGCAATATCAACCTAGAACGAGGTGAGCTAGTCACAGGCTCACTACATTTTCCTATGTGAGAGAGAACCAGAGAGCAGCAATAACGTAAAAACCACAAGAAACTATTAGACAGGCGCTTAGCAGCAAACAAATAGTAGATCGTCATGTGCAGCCGTGACCAAAAATATTAAAAGTGAAAAGTTGTTGTTCATCGACACTTTGATTTTCTAAATTTAGCTATCCCTACCTAATTCCCAGTTGGTTGTTGTTCAACAATTACTATGGTTGATTGCAGAGTCCCTCGAAGAACTACCAGCTCTAAAAAACTGAATAGCTCCTTTCTATGTAGATCTCGACCGCATGAGCTCAAGAAGATAAGAGGGGACGAGGGGGACGAGGCGGCCAACACAACTTTACCTCTCTAATCCGAGCTATTTGATTGGAAACTAATAGAACCCGTTGAGAATTGAAGGGAAGAAGTTTAGGGAACGATGGAGCTGCGTCCATTAAGACTGGCCTGGATCTTGGAAGGTGCATCAGCGACGGGGCTGTTCTGGAAATTTGGGGGACGAGGAGATGAGTCGTCAGTTGAGATGGAAGAAGAGATCGATTGATATTTTTTCCTTCAGGAGAGATAGAAGTGAAGCCATGGATCGATTGGTGTGCTCCCGTGCGTGCTGATCAGCGTGGGCTCTACATGGGAATTTTACTTAGAACTACTACCTGGGTTGGGGCCCCTGGCTCGCTGGGGCCCAGTGCGGGCGCACTGTTTGCCCGGCCTGTGGGCCGGCCCTGTCCCCGACAGGCTGGGCTACCCGTTATCAACGCCGACGGTGCCCGCTCCGTGCACGCACGTCCCGGTCAGTCAATACCCCACCTCCGCATCCACTGTCCACCGCAGTACCGCGCCCGCCCCGTCTATCCCCCACCCGTATACGTCTCGCCTTACGTGCACCACTGCTTTCCTTTGCCCGCCTGCTCCGCTATCCCCATCTTGCCCTTTGGCTTAGGGTGTCAAAAGGATCCTTGTATAATACCATGATACCACTTCACAAAATTTAAATTGTTAATGTCAAAAACGTGATAATCTACCTTAACACCTTACTTTGGCTTTCAAGTAGATCTTCAGTAAAACACGTCAGACATGGAGCTGGTTTTTTGAGCGATTCATAATATTTGGAGCACAAGTTGTGGATGTGGGAAAAATGTAATAATCTACCAATACGAAAGATCTCACATCGAAATACCAGGTATTTTGGGCTTCGCAGCAATGACAAAATCTGACATTTTAAGTAGTGAGCAGTGCAAATCTTCAAATCTTCCTATTGCGTCCGATTTCTCAATTTTTTTATACGAAAAGGGCATAGCGTGGCTCCATTTCTAAAACCAAATCATTACAGAGCAGGTGGAAGATTCCACATTCCTGGCTGCATAACAAGGAACATACCTGGCACTCCTAAGTCCTAACCCATAGACTGCATCATCACCCGAGAGAAATCCCCCGGGGAAGCGTTGGATTTGGTTGCAGGAGTTTACCTTGCATCTGAGGCTACGCACCTGTATTCGGCCCACCACCACTCCCCGTCTTCCCACGAGGGGGTTGCCCATGTCCGGCTGCACCACAACCACCTCCAAATCTTCCACCGCCCCTTCCCCCACTAGCCATCTTGACCACCTCAACAAAAGATTTCTTCCCACTCTCAGCTCCCCACAAATTAGCAAAGTTAATCTTCGTGGAAATCGAGAGGTATTTCCACGAACAGGAAAGCAATTTGTAAGGGTGAACGATCTTTTGGCCACTAGGTCCTTCATAACCGAAACTAGTGTCGGGACAAAAGCCAAAACCCTACATCTCTTCTCAGTTCTCCATGGAAAGTTTATCGAGGATAGTACCTCCTTATTACCAGGAGAACACACATAATAAAACTACGCTTTCTACCTTCCCCCATCAATGGCCCTGATAGCATCAGGTGCCTCGCATCCGCGGTTGATGACTCAAGGAGATGGGGTGTCTCTAAGCAGTGGGCCCCTTCCACGAGGACCCAACCACCCCCGGCCACGGCTCTCATCCCTGCGTAATGGAGGTCTGGCCCTCGTCGGTGATGGGAAGCAGCTACGAATTCGCTCCACCCGTAGTCGTCGACTCGAAATCGCACATAGATCTGAATCTCCCAGATCAGAAATCCTTCAGGAAGAAGGCACTCCTTCACTCCGGGCCCCAACCTGCTGAGGTGAAGGTTGCGCCGGCGAGAGAGGGCCTCACAACGGTGCCGAATCCCTCAGGGCAAGTTTTCCAGCTCCTTGAGACCTCCTTCCGCCCATTTCCTCATCGGATTGGACACATCCTTGAACTCAAACATAGCTTGTGCCGCCGCGATCTGCTCGTCGATCCCTTGCCCTAACAACTGCGGGCGCCATCCCACCGGCTTTGCCATCCGCTTGACCGCCCACGACGAGGCAAGGCACACCTGGAGGAGCAGCAGCTTCTGCCTCAGATTTGCTTGCCTTCGTTCCTCTGCTCGTCGCTCCTCCTCGCGTTGCCTCGCCGTCGCCTTGGATTCCTTCATCGAGGTCGCGAAGCGGATGAAACCCGCAACCTTTGGCTCCTTATTCGCCATCTCCGATCTCTGATGGCCTCACCGGCGAGTATTGGTGGCGGTGGACGCGGGTGGAAATCGCCTATTCGCGATAGCAGGCATGAGAGAGTTTTCGAGGATAAATATTACCTGCTGCTGATTTGTCACTTTTGTTAAGCCAAAGAATCTAAGGTATTTGGGGTGGACATTTTGTATATGGGTACAATACTACATTATCTGTATCCAGATTGTTTGAAAACTTTTAAATCATTGAAATCTTGTTTTCAAATTTTGAAGAATACCGTGCTCTGTGACACCGAAGCTCCGGCTCTCAAGCGCAGTCAACAGGTCAATACACTACCACATCGTATATGCGTATGTGGCGAGCAATCTATACAGACAAAAAAGAAGATCGATACACATGCTAGCAGTAATTTTTGTCAACCTAAACTTTTGCTCCAGGCTAACTCTAGAATATGTGGGGGCTGGAAGAAATGCTCCACGGTGTGCACATAGCAGCCGCCGCAGTGGAATTTAGCGAGGGGCGGAAAGCGGCAAGCGTCGGATGGCGCGGCACGCGGGCGGGGCCCACAGCAAGGAGAAGCTTGCCGCCGCGCGAATCACTGCCTCCCGATGCCCGCCCTTCCGCCCACCGCTGTCGGCCGCCCGAGACCACGCCCGGTCCTCGCGCTCCCGCCCATCCCATGCGCCCGCCCCAACACGCGGCCCCCGTCCCAGCCAACCGAAACGCGGCGCGCCCCGCGCAGGTCCAGGCCCGCGGCCCGCGATCCCGCAGCGGATCCCGGCCGGCAGCGGAGCGGGGACCGGCGGCCGGCCGCGCGCGCGCACCCACACGCGTCGTACAGGCGTCGCCCGCACGCACACGTTATTCTCGAGGAGCTACGGCTATGGTCGCCATTCCGTCCTAGCCAGCGCCGCGGATCGGATCGGATCGGACCGACCGACGCTGCTGCCGCCTCCCCCGCCGCGCGACTCTCGCGTCCCGTCCACACTTGTCTCCCGTGCCCACGCCCGTCGTCTCAGATCTGAGCCGTCTCTTTCGCGAGCTGTCACCGTGTGAAGAAGGGTTTGAAAATAATGCTTCCTGGCCGCCGCTTGACAGCTGCCCCATGAGCAGTAATTACGTGCGCAAATCTACTCCGCCGTTTGTTTCCAGCTCTGGCGGGGATTCAGATGTGATAAGTGAAACCAATTACTGCTCGCAATCAACCTCCCATGAGTCTGTGTCCGGAAGTATCCATGCGGGAGGGGATGGATGTTTAATTCAGCAAACCATTCATTGTCTTGTCGCACAGATGGCAGCACAAAACCGATGACTGAAACCGAGCGGCGCCATTCAATTCAGTGAATAAATATTTCCCAGCTTTGCATCTACACCTTTTCGGACAAAAGATGTTCTAGTAGAGACAGATTTTCTGAATAACCATCATGATCTTATGAAATACTCCTTGTTGGTACACACATAGTTCAAGGTTCACATCACCCTCAACGCCGGTTTCATCCGTCTAGACGAGCAGATCTCAGATCGGTACTGTTCTCGGCGAAAAAAAAAGCTATGTACAACTCTGGCTGGCAGGCTCCTCCGTCGGTCTCAGGCAACTAAACAAAAATACAGGGGAGAGGACCGAAGCAAAAGAAAAGAAAGCGTTCCTGATCAAGGAAACAAAACGAGAAAACTACAGAATCATCGTCGTCTAGCATCTGTCTAATTCTCCGCAGGCGGCGGCTCGTTCAGATCCAGATCAAACGAGGCCGCCCTGCGCGCGGTGGCCGCGGGGGGCGACGGGGACAGATCGACCACCGACGAGGAGTCGGAGTCGCTCTGCGCCACCGGCAGCGCCGTCTTCAGCGCGCGGTGGTACCCTGCCGCGGCGGCGGCCGCCTGCTCGTAGAAGAAGTACGGGTGCATGGGCGGGCCCGGGCGGGAAACGGGGTACCCGTTGAACGGGAACCGCATGGCGCCGCCGCCGGCCGCCGCGCGGTGGAAGAGGTCCAGGTCGAGGGCGGGCGGCAGCGGCAGGGCCTGCATGGGCGCCTGGCCGCCGCCGCTCGAGTCCACGGTGCTGTTGCTGCTGGGGCTCCCTCCGCCTCCGAGGAGAGGGGACGACAACGAGGAGGAAGGGAAGGGGAAGTTGGTCTTGGCCTTGGACCCGCGGAAGTCGCGGGCGGCGGCGTCGTAGGCGCGGGCCGCCTCCTCGGCGGTGTCGTACGTGCCGAGCCACACCCGGCTCTTCTTCGCCGGGTCGCGGATCTCCGCCGCGTACCGGCCCCACGGCCGCTTCCGGACGCCCCGGTAGTGCGGGCCGCCGGCGACGGGGCCGACCCCGCCGCCGACGCCGAGACCGAGCCCGGTGGGCGGGGCCACGGGCGCCTTCTCCGCCGCCCTGGGCGCCATTCGTGCCGAGCAGGTGGTACAAGTGGCGTGCGCGTATGTTTTTGGTAGAGGGTGTGTAGGGAGGGAGGGAGCGGCCAGGATAAGGCAGGCGAGGAGGGGGGCGGTGGGCATTTATAGGTGGGCGGGGGGTTAAAAAAGGGAAGTGAGTAGGGGAAAAGGGGAGCGAGCGGTGGAGCGCCGCGAGAGGGAATAAAACTCGGCGCAGTCAGCGACCGCTTTGACTGTCCTCTCCTCGCCGCCGCCCCCACCTCGTCTTTTGCGTGCCGGCGTTAAAATTAGGCGGCCGCGTTTTTTCACTTCAGCCCACCTACAGAGTTGCAAATTACACAATGGAGAATTCCGGGTGCCATCCGACGGTTTTGCTTTAGGTTCTCTACTTTGCGTTACCGGTCATTTTTTCCCTGCAAAAAAAACCTCATTATTATGCAGTAGCAGATAGCCCTACCAAAAAAATCACTAAATAGCCCAAAGATTTGCCTTTGCAAGATTGTAAGCAACTAGTATATTTTAGTAAGTCCATGATCTTACAGAAAAATCCTAAAATAAAAGCAAATTACAAAGAGGTCCTTTATAGACTCCAACCATGCCGGCGTCAAGCACGAGCCGATGGCGCGTCGGAACCACCGCTTCTACACTGATGGTTTGCATCGGAAGAAGCCCCCTGCAACCGGGAAACGGGGATCCCCCGCCCTCCCGCCGACGTAGCGGCCGACGGAGGCGAGGAATCCCCCGCTTCGGTGGATGCGAGGATGGGTCAGACGGGGAAGATCACAAATTCGCCCTCAGCAATGTAGCGGAAGAGGGGAGAGACATCGAGACTCGTCTCATACTTTTAGTCTGGCTTGCACATTTAAAATTAAAGGCATGTAAATGATTATTCACATTTTTAAGATTTTTGTATGTCACATGATTGCGCATCAAGTAGGTGTGCACTGTAGCATGCCTTGCAAGTGAGTTAGATGTTAATCCATTCAGCTATGTAATTACATTCCATATCTAGAGAGTTGTTAATTTTGTCGTCTTCAACTCACAAAATGCTTCTTTTTTAAATGGATGGTATGTTTAAGGATATATTTAGTATTACAGGTTAATTATTGAGTGGCATTCTATGGAACAAGCATAAATGCCCACAATTTTACGCCCTCTAGGTATGTTGCTACTATAAAAGGATCGTTGTTCACAACATCAAAAAATATTGGTAACCAGCAATAGTTTCTAACTACACAGTTACAAATTGATGGATAGTGCTCGGTAAGAATTTTGGTTTTAACATTCTCGATAATCAACCTTTGCGTAATTTCGCTTTTTAGTTGGAAAAACTATTTGAAATGCATGGATTTGTTAATTAATAGTTTAAGTACTTTGTGTTGCTTACCTTCAAAGTTTTTAGTAATTATCACCTTACAATATCATCTTGTTGCAAAAGAAACCTTTTAACAACAGTAGTAGATAGCAGACAAAAAAACTATTGAAATGTTAATCATGCTTAATTGTGGTCCTTGTGCCTCACATGATTGTGCAACACTAGTTTATTTGGTTAAAAGCATCTTGGCAAGTGTCACCTATTTAGTTTTGATCGACTTTCCCGTAATTTACATATATCTTGCTTTGTCTCGGTCTATGATTTAGTGGCATACAATTATTAACTCTTTTGAGCTACAATTGCTATGTGAAACTTATTTCAAAGCAAATACATCGAGTTATAATACAGGTTTATTATTGTACTATTACTATTTTCAAATGGTTATTTTTTGCATAGCTAGTGGTAGCTTTACCAATGGAAATGCTAATCCACCTCATCTCTCTTTGCTTCTCTCCTTTCTCTCTGCACAGGGAAAAAGGGCTTAGAGAAGAGCATCTCGTTTGACGGCGGCAGATCTGGTAGCTCCTCTCCAGCGGGGGCCTTGGGTTCCTCGAAGGGGAGTGAACTCATGGACGCGTCAAGCGGATTTGTACAAATGTACTCTACGTCTAGCTATGTCGTGTTTAACTCAAAAAATGCTTATTTTCTGATGTGTGGTATATTTTAAGCACAAAGTTGGTATCATTGATTAATTATTGTGTGTCATTCCATTACAATCATAAATATGCATAATTTTACGCCTTCTAGCAATATAGCTAATATATAAAAAAACTTCTTTTCATAAAGTCAACAAACTAGGTAACTATAAATAGTTTTCCACCTACCGACTTGCTAATTAATGGATGATGTTGGATGATAGTTTTGATTTTCATGTTCTCGATAACTGACCTCGCAGAGGCCCAACATATTTTGCAATGATGTCTTAATATTAAAATTTATTAGGTCGGTAGATAATGACAATCATCAAGAAAAATCAAAGTGTTTGGCATGGACTATATATGGATTTGATTCTGCCTTTGAGTACTCATTGTTTGCATTTCGCGCGTGTCTTGAAGTTGTCTATTAAAATTTTAGCTTTATATTTTTCGGGCTTTATATAACATGCGATACGCGTATAGCACATAAAATATAAAATATAAATTTATATTTTATGTATGCTTTGTAAGTAACTCATTTCTTCTATGACCATTGAATTAAATCTGGTAACATATTATATATTAATATTTTGCTCATTTTACCATAACTTCCATGGAGGTTGATATATAGAAAATATTTGATAACAAGTTACCAGCTTACTGGCTCATATTTTTGTTTATAACATTTTTTAATGTCACTGAGCAAAACAAATTCTGGTGCACCATTTTGTTTGCATGAGTGTTATAATAGTCAATTATGCAAACAACTAGTTATACTAAAGGCATGTAAATGGATAGCATAGTTTTCACACCGGCTAAGCAAACGCTAGTAAAACTGGAATTGTCCAAAAACAATTTCACGGAAATGCTACCTTGTGGGAGTCATCAACCCTTTTGGAAATCCGTTGGTGTCCACAAGTGGATTATGCCCAAATTCATTTAAAGGTGTCCATATCCGACTTTAAAGAATCTGCCGTATAAGGATATATGAATTCAAAGTATTGACCCTTTCATCGTATATGATACAATATAGGAAATAGCTTATCCAAAACTATAATTGCGATTATTTGAGCATTTCAAACCGGGTAATCCAAATGTCGAGTCAAAAGCTAAGGTCGGTATGACAGATAGAGTTTGTATATTTCGAGTTAGAGAATTCATTTGGCTTGCATGTCGGACTATGCATTTTATCACCACATTGTTGATTGTGTAACTACTCAATTTATATTTATATATTCTCGTCAATGCTTGGGTTTTCTCATGACTAATGCCTCTTATCTCCTGAACTAGATGAACCCTCGGAGGAAATGGAAGGTTAGATCTATCTTAACTTTTGCGAGAATTGTCATTATCTGCTCGTGGGAGTATTTATCTGACTAATTTTTGTTTTTGGTATTGGTTCGTCCCGTTTCCTTTTTGAGTCAGTGGTCCGGCGTATCCAAATTCAAATCCGCAATTGATCATTATTCTCTAGTCCGAATCCGGGAAAAAATTTATGGCAGACACGGTACGAGCAAAGTCCAATCCAATCCGTTTAGGGCCCTATGTAAGTACCTTTATTTAAGCACCGGGGAAAGAACATAAGGGCAAACAAATTACATACGTTGTGGTAGTCTTCTAGATGTGTCGAAATCGCTATTTCTATAGTTGGAAAATGACCTACGAGCATCGTAGATTAGATGCTGGAGGTCTTAACAGTAGCAGTGTGCTTAGAACGGGAAATATCTCGAAACGACAGGACTGGAAGCCTTGCATGGTGGTAGCTGAAACGCGTGGCCAGCAAACTCCTCCGCAGGACCTATCGCGTGAAATCCTCCAACCGCGAGGGCAGGAACGCAAAAGCTCCAAGAAACCAGAGGCGGAAGGGAACAGGCGAGGTGGAATGGAAGCAAAGCCGCCGCTGGGTGGACCCGGCCTGGAGCGGCACGTAGCGCGGCGCGGGCGGGCGGGGAAGGCGACGCCATCGCGATCCGTGCCGTGCGTCCGGAGCTGGGGTCGTCGGCATCAGCGGCGCACGGGAGCTCGCACTCGCAGTAATAATTAATAAAGAAAGACACGTGGGCCGCGCGCCACCGCCGCGCTGTCTGTCGCCCTATCCTGTTCCTTCCTGTCATCCAACGCACCGCACGGCGCACGCCGCAGTAATTAACGGATCGTCAAACTCCTCCAGCCGAGCCGCGCCGCGCGGGGGAGTGGGGAGGAACCGTGTCGTGTGGGGAAGGAAGCTGGGTGCCGCGGGATGCGGTGGTGGGGTGGACAGACGCCCCGCGCCGGTCGTCGCGAGGAAGAAAGCGTGAGTTGCTGTTGCGAAAAGCGGACCGAATTTTGTGGAGCTCCTTTCGGCGAGATGGACGCAGGCACTGGGGATTTCAGTGTAATCGCATCCCATGGTGGCATCATTTTACCCCCAAACTTCTTAAACCTATAAGAGAAGAATCTCAAGTAGATATGGTAAAATTTGGAACCACAATACTAGTATACCATTAACCGTAAAATATTACTGTGTGCTACTACTAAAATATGAGGCTATAAAATATGCCCACCATAGTAGATAGAAAGATTATTTTCCCTCTCCTCTTTTTATCCGAATCTCAATACAACAGCCATCACGGAAACACCCGCAGCCATGCGTGGCTATACAAAATCTATGAGTGTCCGCGGCTCTGTGCTGCCGGCGTGTGCATAGTAGGGTAGTTTGGTGCGCTCCTTTGCTGCTATGGTGGGTGATGGTGGCGATGGTGCTGCGAATAAGTCCGTTCCGGTTCTCCCCACGCCGAGGCTGGTCTTTGGAGCAGTTTCGGGGAGCCGGTGGCGGGTGGTTCTCCTGGTGCGGTCGCCGGTGCGAAGGCGGCGGTCGACTGAGGGAGCTTTTGTCCCCTGCCCTCTTCTTCGTCGGCGTTGAGCTCCTCCTGGCTCGACGGCGGAGGTGCTGGGGGTGCGCCGGTGTGGGCTCGGAGCTTGCCGACGAGCTTCGGCCGTGCGTGCGTGTACAGGAGTCTTCGTCAACAGCGGTCTCCCAAGTTGCTGCGTGGGCTGATGCAGGTCGGGGTGGTGGCTTGTGCTACCGGCTCTCTCCTGACCGCCGGAGTGGACCGGGGTGTGTCCCCCGCCGATGTGACTTCATCCTTCTTCAGATCCCGGCGTTCGCGTCGGGTGGATACTGCGGCGACTTCTGCGAGGCGTGGTCCTCTAAAGGTTCGCTCCGGCGACTTTGCTGCGGCCAGTGAAGGTTTCGTCTCTCCGTCCGGCGAGGTGGAGCTGTTGAAGATGGCGGCGGCCGATCTCAGAGGAGCCCGAGGGCTTGATTGCTTTTCCTCTTTTGCAATTTGGAGACTGCTGTCCCAGTGTCTGGTTGGTTCCTGTATTCTCTTGTTTCCTTACTTAATATAATCAGATATATGGTCTCAAAAAAAAAAAAAAAAATCTATGAGTGTCCACATTTTTTTTTTCTTCCAATTCTTTCTTTTCTCTTATCTTCTTCCTCCCGGGAATCGAGCGATGCCCTCACATAGGCCACTTGCCACCCATCCCTCGCTCAGGCCCCCCTCCCTCGCACAGGCCGCTCGCCCTCTAGGTCACCGCCTGGTGGTGCATCCATAAATTCCCGCCTTAGCTCCAAATACGCGTGAATTTCAGCACAATTTCTTGGAAATTTGACGCGAAGTCAAGCGGAGGCAGCGAAGGACTCTCCACACGCGATAAAAGTGGGGATGACGAGGATCAACCACCGGCGGTCGCAGCAACGACAAAGAAGGGGGGCTTCCGAGATGAATATTCGCTCCCGCCAACCGTTTTGGAGCGATGCAGCGAACTGGAAACTTAGGCCTCAAATCCGCGTAAAAGCATCATTTCGAGGCGCGATGCGGGTTTGCTGCAAAAAGGTTTGGGGGGTCCTTTTTTGCGGTATCTGCGAGAGACATTCTTTTGGGCCGATACCGCAACCTAGCGATTATTATGCGGGTTTCGGTCGGATGCGATATCTGCTAGAGATGCTGATGTGGGCATTAGCCTTCGGGTACTCGACATTGCCCTACCTCTTCTGGCCCAACAGGGACCCATCTGGAATGCTGTAGCCCAAGGAGGTCTAGGACATCGGTTGCACGGTGAATAAATGGAAAGAGGCGAATTCTTGAAGCGCAAGACAAGAAGACATTCAAATATGGAAGAAGTAGATAGCTCACTTTCGTACTGCAAACGAATTCGGGTAGTAATCTCGGGATCTGGTATCCTATATAAAGGTCAGAAGAGGCCAGCCAGATCTCTCTCTCAACTTTCACACATACACCAAACCCTAGTTATCTTGCCTCTCGGCGAGAACACCCCCGCGCAGTTCTTCGGCTGCCCATTGTAATAGATTTCACCTATAATCAAGATAAGATAGGCATGACGTACGGGTATTGCCTCTACAAGTGCCCCGAACCTAGGTAAATCTCGCCTTTCACTTCTTTGATAACCGAAGTCTAGCGCTAACATACAGGCTTCCACTAACCCTAAGCCCCTCATTGTGAGTATTGCCGAAGAGCCATCTCGTCAGATGCTCTAAGAGCATCTACACCGAGAGCCCCAAATGGTAGCCGAGAGTGTACATGTTGGGCACGTTTGGGGAGTGTCGGCGACAGTGCCGACACTTTTTGGGGAGAGGTTCCCACGCTAGTATTCAGCCCCAATAGGGAAAAATGCCAAAGAGGATGGCACGAGGCTGCTCGGCCTTCCGGGCGCACATGCCCTGTTCGACGGACCACCCCAACGCGACGAGGCCTCCTACGCTGCCCTCCTTTTGGGCCACGCGGTGGCAGGTGACCTCCCTGACGCCATGGTGCTCTTCTCCCACCTCCGCACCTCCTTCTCACCACTTACCACCGTTGACCCTTTCATCCTCATGCACGCCTTGCCAACCAGGGATAGGATCGAGCCCGGTCACGCCATGGGCGCGACAACCAGAGGCGGGAGGTGCATTTTAAGGCTCGTCGGTGTGGCCAAAAAACAACATTGGCCCCATATGGCTATTAGAGTCGATGTGGGGGTCGCGGTGGAGATACTCTTACCCCAAATTTCGGACATCATATTTTAGATATTTTTTTAGTTGAAGAAAGATTCTATGTTTCCCCTTTAATCTGGTCTCGGGCCTTGCACACACCGCCCGCTCACCGGAAGGGAGCTGGTGGAGTTAGGCTAGTGATAGTGCTACTACCTCCGATTCAAGGAATAAGGCGTCCTCGTTTTACGTGCTTTTCGTTTGACTAAGAATTACTTCAAATATATAAAGATTATTTGTATGCAATTAACATCATTAGAAAGTGCTTTTCAATACGAATCCAACGATACTAATTACATATAATATAACCAAGATTTTGTTGTTTAATTTTTATGATCAAAGTTCGTCTTGGAATACGCGTGCGTCTTATTCCTTGGGACGGAGGTAGTAGTATCTTAGCTAGTATCATGCATCCTAGCCCCACTAAAAATGCTGATGTGGCAGGTAATTATTGATGAGAGAGAAGATAAGAGTATCATAGGTAGATACTAGTACTGTATAATAGCACGCATCACGAGAAAAGTTAGTACTATCAAACAAATCTTGCACACAAATTTGTATTGGGATTCTATAAATCAATTAATATAGCAAAACTATGATACTAGTCTATGATACTATGCATTATGGATCTATTATCATACAAAAGTATCATATACATGATACTACTACACGATACTACCCACTATGGCCAGCCTTAGTCGTGTTGAGCAACATCTCCATGGCAGGAATTTGGTCAGACTCCTACGAGTCTACGTGTGGAAGCCATTGATCCGGGCTGAAATTTCTATCCTGCCAAAATACGAGGAGGAGTACAGACCGCACTTGTCTTGGGCTCGCAATGGTGCCTATGTTCTCTCAGGTCGGGTGGCGATTTTCTCTGTGTCGTGTAAAATTGTTTAGAGGTACGGGATTTGATATGCACCCATTTTTTCGCTAACATAACGATTAAGTTTTGGATTGTTTACAGTATTTTATTCTCACGCACACTACGTCTACGGCACCATTCTTATCGAGTCGGCCTCAACTCGTTGAATATTCACGACAGGCACCCAAAAGCAGCGGCCGATCCGGCGATCCCCGGCGACCGCGACGGCGGACCTACTTTCGAGCAGCTGCATGGCGGGCGTCACACGCACGCACGACGAAAGCAGCCCTAGCACCGAGAACAAATCGTGCTGGCCGACGGCGGCGTAAACGGAGCAAGGAGCGTGGGTGGTGGTGGCGGGGCCCAGACGTCGGCATCGGCCGGCTGCGCGGGCGTGTTGCTCGGATCGCGGTGCCGTTGCCGTGGGGCAGGCACCCACCACGCATGCCGCGTTCCGTAGTCCGTAGACCGACAGTCCGTCGGCACCGCCGGGCCCACCACCACCCACGCTCCCAGGCCACGCCGCACGCGCCGGGTGGGGTGCCCCCCGCGGATTGCGTGATGCCGCCGCCCGCGCCGCTTCCATCACACGCTTGCGCCTGCCGCACTGCCACTTTCTCACGGACGGACAGGCGAATTGCTGGGCGTACCCCGCGACCCTTGTACCAGGCGCCCGCTGCCGTCCAGTTTATGGCTTCGCTAGGACCGCGGGTCGTTGGCCGCTCCTTTGCCGACGCCCAGATCTCGCTACCAAAGTGAGGATACTCTGGGTCTCTGGCTGACTGGCTCACTGCTTGTGTGCGTACTGATTGGATCGTTGGGTCTGAATGTTTCGATTCTCTAGGACCAAGAGTCTGTTAACCGCCGAACGCAATAGTTTTTTAAAATAAAAAGCTCGAAAAGCCCGATATTATAAATTAATAAAGCCTTCAGATAGATACAAGGTACTGATTACAAATGCTTGAACAAGCTCTAAAGAAACCAGAAAATCGCAAAAGAGCTATAGGAAGCTGCGAGCAGAATGGCAGCATAGAGAGCTCCTTAACATGGGCCCTTAAACTGCACGACCAACGCTCTATGCACCGCAACTACAACTGTAAACACACCGAGCATCCAAGAGCAATGCCACATAGAAAACACAAAGATCAAGCCGAAGATTGTTGTTAAAAAGAAGAACACCGGGAAGGGACCGTTGAGTCCGGCGAGGTAGTGGGACAACGTGTGTGAAGAAAGTCGTCTCATTTGCCACCCAAACTATGTTGCTAACGCAGGGGGGAACCCCTCCCCCCTCGCCCAGGCGAGGGCGTCGTCCCGCAGTCAACAACCATGCTAATGGCAACGGAGCACCAGATGTATGCGGGATGGGGAGCGGGCTTATCAACGCTTCGCGCCACATCGAATTTCGCCATAGGTTTCCACCTAACATCTACACAACCCAACCCTACAATTGCTAACCTTATTTTCTCCCTTCCCGCACGCTGCTCCATTCCCCCGCATGCCTCTCTAGTTCTCGCTCACCTCTCCAATTCATGCCTAGAGCACGGCCTCGCCCCTCGACGATGGCGCTTCAGACATGCCTCTAAAAAAGAAGAAGGCGGTGTCGGCGAAGCCCCGCAATGCCCCATTGAAGGAGAAATCAGCGACCATATCGGAGTATTGGTAGGCCCACCGCGACCATTGCAGGATCTTGATGCCAACCAGGCGATGGCAGCGGCTTAGGAGGCGGCGCCGCAGGTCTACCTCAACCTTGGAGGTGCGCAATCCGAAGGCGCGAGTGGAAACTTCCCTGCCACTGCACGCAGTCGTTGCGGCCAAGCCTATGGCTTTACAAGCAACACATATTCAGTCATCGTCGGACTTCTTCAGTGAGCTACCGCTATCGCAGATGCGCTTCGCCCCTAAATTCGGCGACAATGATGTGATCGCCGATCCCATCGCCACGTTCCCGCCTGTGACGATGTCACGATGTGATGCCTTCTGCCTCGACCTCAACGGTACGTGAAGGCGGGCACGTGATCGATGGCACTGGCCTTCCTTGCGGCCTCTTCGGGCAACGCCCTACGCGTGTTCAACAATTATGTGGTCCATCACACTATCGAGAGTCGAGCCACCGCACAATAGATGGCGCCTGACCTCATTGTTGTTCACAGGAGGTGGCCCACCCCCTCGTACCTGGCGAGCTCCCTCTCCCATCGACTGGCAAAGAAGTTATTCCAAGTTGTTTTGTTGTCGAGATTCCAGAGGGAATCATCCGCTGCTCCGACGTGAGCTCGACGTATTAGTGGTTGGTGATGGCTTCCCGACGAGCCGCACCTTGTGGGCCTGGGGAGGCTAGTACGCCTCCGGTGCTCAGCCTCTAGCCGAGGGGCGGGGAACAGTAGCCCGGTGGTCAGGGGTAGCTCGAGGCGCACATCAAGTCCGCCTCCACGTAGGTTATAGTGAGTTGGGTAGAACCCATGGGAGAGGAAATTTGCAGTGAGTTTAGATATGCAACGCCAATGGCGGCCGCACCTACATATAGCGAGAAAGAGCGGAAAGATGTAGGCGGGAAGCAGTAGAAATGGTACGTAGGAAAAGGCACAGTCCATCTCACTACCAGGGCTGGCTTGTGTCGTTTTACATTCGTCTAGCGATCCCACTAACCCCCCTCATGTGGGTTGGGTTCGTCCTGGGGCGCCTGACAACTATATGGGTCGCGCCGGCGCCAAAACAAATTGGGGGGGGGGGGGGGGTGAGTAGGCGCTATTTCTAGCGCCGGCACCCCCATATCCCTTTGGGGGAGCTTTTGGGCATCTCCACTCATGCCCCCCATACGAGGTCCACGTGACCCACGTGTTGAGGTTGTCGAGATCCCACTGCGGGTTGTTGTGCTCCTCTGGCGCGAGGATCGACCAGTAATGGTCGTAGATCGCCGCTCCGACCGACACGGGTGGCACCGGCAAGCCGATGAAGCTGAGCACCCACCCAAGTCGACGAGCAGTCAGTGTCGCTGTCACCTTCGTAGCGTTCCATCGACGGGACTTGCGGTGGAGGGTTAGGTTTGCACAGGGAAACAACGGCGGGGGGGGGGTTTATAGCGGGGAAGGGGAGGCGAGTGGTGGGAGAGCATCAACCCCAATGCGTGCCCCATCGACAGGATGCGGCGTTGCTGCCGCCCGACTCCCGTTGTTGTAAAGACTGGCGCGGTGAGCCGTTAACGTGGCACGAAAGGCGAGGAAAATGACGACCGGTCCGTAGCCGCTAAGGCTAGCTATAGTGGTAGTATCTTTGCTAGTATCATGCACATTGGTCCCACAAAAATGTTGATGTGGCAGCTAATTAAGGAGGAGAGATGAGTTTAGAGTATCATAGGTGGATACTGTATCATAGCGCATATCACGGAAGTTAATGCCAAATAAATCTTGTACTACTCCATGATACTACTACCCACTATAGGATAGTATCATACACAAGTATCATATGCACGATAATAATATATGATATTTAGCACTATGGCCAGCCTAACAACCTCTGTGTTGGGGTTCTAGTGTGCTTGGCCGTGTGGTTGTATAGGATTATCTCTTTTTTAGTTAGTTATAATTAATAAAAATCAGAAAAATGCCTCGTTCTTTAGAAAAATAGACCTGATCATCGTCTAATCCAGTTGATTTTGTTTGACACAATAGAGAAGTCTGTGCAGGGAGGTTGCAAGTTGTTGTAAAGAAAGCGAGGTGAGGCAAGACCGAATTGTTGAGGCCACTTGCTCCCTAGTACGTGGCCGAACGCGACAGCGGCGCGGTAGGGCGTTGCGTTCACGGAGCGATCGCGGTGGTGCACTCACTGCAGCCAGGATGCGCCCCACTTTGGAGACGCAATTATTGCGCTAGGAAAATGGAGCTGGACCGGCGGGCCGCGCCTCCTATCCGCGCACGCACTAGCGCTCGCTAGGTCCGTCACGCGGGCCCGCCGGTCAGCCGCGCAACCGTCCGAACGTGCGCCGACGGCGTGGAAAGAATACTACTGCAGGCGGCGACGGGGACAGGGGCGAAGAAAAAGAAGCGGCGACAGGGACCGGGTGCCGTCTTCCGCTACTACGTGCCGCCTCTCGGATCGGAACCGGTCGTCGGGTGGGGCCCACGCGAGCGGCGCGGCGCCAGGTGGAGGAAGCGGCGTGGACCGGACGGGATTGCCCCGCGACGCCGGCACGTATCCGTCCCGCCCTTTTCCCACTTTCACCGGGGACAGTGGCGGACGGCGCGCGGCGCGGCGCGAGGTGGGGCCGGGTTCGGGGGATGGGATGAGGACAAGACGGGACGGGACGTCGCGGCGCGGCGCTACCGGGTCCAAGTCGTACCACGCCCGCCACCCACTTGGTCTCCCCACCACCTGCTGCCGCGTAGGCGGGCTAATCGCGAACGCGGTTTGCCGTGCCGCTCTCGCCTCGCCGTATTTCCTTCCTTCCGGGTTTGACGTGGACGGAGGAGCAGTGGAAGAATCGCTGCCTGGCCCACCGGTCAGTCGCTTATTACTGGGCTGCGTTTTAGTGGAGCGCTACGCAGACCTGTGAGTGACACCTTATTTGGTTCTGGAACCTTCGCCATCAGGGCATCGACTCCTCTGCCCTCCAAGAGAAGCCACTGCCAATGTTGATCTACGCACCTACTACGAGCAGCAACCGATTTAAACTACGCCCATGCTCGAAAGCTAATTCTTCCACGGACTACTATGAATAAACCGCACGCACTTTTCAAGATAAATCCTCCGTAGTAAGAAATTTGATCAACACTGTACTGATTACGCACGAAATTTATATCATCAAATTCGTATTTTAAAAAAACAAGTTTTAGCTGTGCCAACTTTGTATCAAATCATTCGCGTAATATAGTCGGACTAATTCTTGGCTAAAGGCAAACCTGCTATTAGAGGGAATCAGCATAAATATTTCTATTATTGAAATATATACAGCTTCTACTTGCTAGGCACCCAGTACATTTAAAACAATTCGTGGTAATTCAAGAAAAAGGTTAAAAAATACAAATATTTTTGGGAACCAAAGATGATGAAGTCTTGTACTTGTACAAAAATATTTCGCGAGGAAATTACTATCATTATATCCAAGATAAAAAAAAACGAAATCAAACAAACCCGATGTCTGTGTACTATTCACGCTATATTCGTCATAAAATTGTCTTTTTTGCCCAGGATACTGTGAAAATCATTTCGGGCCCAAATATTTTTATACGAGTGCAATACTTGATCATCCTTTGTTTCCAGAAAAATATCAATTTTTTTACAATATTTACAATTACCACGAAAATACAATTACCCATGTGCCAAAAATTTGCACGCGAAAGGGGAAGACAGTGATTCTTGGCAGTTCCTATTTATAACTCACTATGCGCTAATGTGCTTCACCCAAGCTCAAATTTGAAAATTATTCGAATTTTAGAATCATTTATATTTAAAAACTGTTCAAATTAAAACGTTATTTAGATTTCGAAAACTACAGTTTGAGAAAATGTTTGGATTGTGAAAATGTTCAGATTAAGAAAATATTATGATTTTCTACAAAATATTCACATTTTAAAAAAATCATATTTTAAAAATATTTAGATTTTAAAATTATGGAAATACTTTTGTACACCCACGCATGGGTGTGGATGTTTCTATCACCGTTCATTTATTCCTCGAGATTCGTGCCCACCATGGTAGATAGAAAGATTCCTTTCTCTCTCCTCTTTTTATCCGAATCTTAAAATTATTTATATTTTAAAAACCAGATTTAGACAAAAAAAATGTTTACATTTATTTTATTTTATTTTAAAACGTCCTGAGCTGAGATGTATAGGTGCTCCGGCAGTTCTTAGAGGGGGGTGATATACAGTGCCTGACGATGCCCATACTAGGAAATGTTGGCGGCCTGATGGATTTACTCACAGGGCTTCGGACTCTTGTTCGTGTGGTCGCGCTCTGGTCCAGTGGATCTGCGTGCAGGGCCGCGACACAATCATCCGTATAACCGGCGCTGAAGAAAATACTTTACAGAGGTTTTCTTCTTTGACGTGTTTCACAGAGGGTTTAGGCAGTAGATTCAGTTGTTTTCATCAAACTGAAGTTCTCTAGCACATTATCACATGATACTAGCTGACTGGATACATCTCAACCGCTTGTCCTAGATGAAAACAGTAGCACAACTCACACTACATTCCTTTTTTGTTTTATTAGCAGATAAATATCAAAGCACATGCATACTTCAGAGTAATAAGGACGAGACGACACATTGTAGCTCATGATAACCAAGGCAGTTTATGTTTTTTCCCCAAGAATCAAGGTACAGAATTACAGAGAGTATACATCTGCTGTTCAAACCATGTCAAACTTCAAATTGCCTGTACATTCTGTTCAACATACTGCAACACTTCTGAATCACATCGATGTGATGTGAAAGCATGAGCCATAAAGGCTGAAGATGGTAGGAAAAAAAAAGTCTAGCATGAACATTTTGCCCCAAGTAATTGCTTCTAGTTGCTTAACACTTCATTGCCACAAAAAATGAACTGCAAGAAAGACAAGCTACAGCTTCAGAATAATGACTTTTGCAGTCTTCCTTTTTGAGAAAAAGAACAAAGAGAAGATTGCAATGAGCAGCCACGTGACATAGATCTTCATGGTTTGTAGGTGCCTGCAGCTTCATGCTTATCCAGGGAGAATACATGAAGCATAGTACATCTGCAAAAGCAGCCTGCGGGAAGCTCAAGTACAAACTTACGATAAATACGCTTCAATGTACGAAGTCCAAGTCATCGATATCGGTGTTTATACTGCTCTTCAGCAACCTGCAATGCTATGCTTCTGCAGAACAAGATATATACCATCCTTTCTTGTAAGTAATGGCCAACTGGTAATTATCCGCCCTTCCAAAATAACCTAAGAATACTGAAGAAAGAGGTGGCATACAATTTGTGTGAACAGACAGTTGAACAGTCTGTGTATAGTTGGACAATTTGAACATGTGGCAGAGGGGAGTCAGGTTGATCAGTAAGGCATAAGCACCCCATAAGCGAAATGAACCAAGTAGCACATGCAAAAGTACATACAGGACACAGGTGCTCATCTGTTTTAGAGATTCTGCATCAAACTCTTAGCACCTGTAGCGGTATCTTGGGCAACCAAGATGTGAAAGTCGGAAAGAATTGTCTTACATTTTCTAACTACTGTGTAGACCGGACATATCATACATTTTGTAGTTATATACTTGCAAAAAAATCATGTTAGCAGCAATAACATTGTGCAAGAGTAATCATCCACACAAGTCATATATAGTAATAGATCACTAATAGGTGATGGGGGAGCAAAATGACGTACTGGTTACTCGGAAAACCTTTGCCGCTCCTGAAATTGCTAAAATGAACTTTGGGGATCCCGACAACCTCAATGCGTGGTCGCGCGGACATCGTATGGGGGCATGAACATTTTGCCCCAAGTAATTGCTTCTAGTTGCTTAACACATCATTGCCAGAAAAAATGAACTGCAAGAAAGACAAGCCACAGCTTCAGAATACAGACTTTTGTGGTCTTCCTTCTTGAGAAAAAGAACGAGAAGGTTAACATGAGCAGACACGTGGCATAGATCTTCAGAGTTTGTAGGTGCCTGCAGCTTCATTTTTATCCAGGGAGCATACATGAAACATAGTCCATCTGAGAAAGCAGCCTGCGGGAAGCTCCAGTACAAACTTACGATCAATACGCTTAAATGTACGAAGTCCAAGTCACTGATATCGGTGTTTATACTGCTCTTCAGCCACCTGCAATGCTATGCTTCTGCCGAACAAGATATATACCATCCTTTCTTGTAAGTGATGGCCAACTGGTCATCATTCCCCCTTCCAAAAGAACCTAAGAGTACTGAAGAAAGAGGTGGCGTACAATTTGTGAGAACAGAAAGTCGAACAGCCTGTGTATGGTTGGACAATTTGAACATGTGGCAGAGGGGAGTCATATTGATCAGTAAGGCATTAGCAACCCATAAGCGAAGTGAACCAAATAGCACATGCAAAGTACATACAGGACAGAGGTGCTCATCTGTTTTAGAGATTCAGCGTCAAACTCTTAGCACCTGTAGCCATATCTTGGGCAACCAAGATGTGAAAGTCGAAAAGAATTGTCTTGCATTTTCCAACTACTGTGTAGATCAGACATATCATACATTTTGTAGTTATATACTTACAAAAAAATCATGTTAGCAGCAATAACATTGTGCAAGAGTAATCATCCACAAAAGTCATATATAGTAATAGATTACTAATAGGTGATGGGGGAGCAAAATGACGTACTGGTTACTCGGAAAACCTTTGCCGCTCCTGAAGTTGCTCAACCTGAATGAGACCTACAATGGTCATGCTGTTTCTTACTTTCTTCATGAAAAGGGACAATGATCATACTGCTCAGGCACATACTCGATGTACCTAAGTATTCTCTGGTACTGCTTGCTAGCAGATAGCCTAGTGTTTGAGGTCTAAAACTAGCCAATGTAGACACTTCTTTTGTGTGGAAACCCTCAGTCATCTACCGCCAGTATGCCAGTGAAAAAGTACCATTTTAGAACTTAAAACAATGTTAACACTAGCTTTCCTGTTCAGCATACTGACAGCTGCATCATTATTACACTGGCAACACTACAATAAGAAGCCCTTGGTCTTCAAAACAGAGCAGATTCATCCATTGGCCCATGCAAGTATGATCATAGACTATAACGTACCAAAAAAAAGACTTCCACAATATGCATTTGTTTCGGCCCAAATAGAAAGGAAATTAGTGTGTGCAATTTGCTGTCAGTTCATTCACCTTCACTGAAGGGCTATTGCTAGTTGAAACCCTCAATGGCGACTTTTCGTTCAAGGATGTGGTGATCTCATTTGAAGGAAATATGACTTAAAATTATCCTTGAAGGAAGAAGTTATAATTCACTGCCAACAGATAAAAACTGCTGGATATGAAAATTGTATCTTCTCAAGTTGGAGAGATACCCAAATAGGACACATGTGTGCTGACAAGAAACATACATGATTGCTCACCTCAGTATAACTCACTAACAATTATGTTCAGTACCGAAATAAACTCCACAAACCAAAGGAAAACATTGATAAATAAGATAGATACTCCCTCCTTTCCAAAATACAAGGCGCCCTTAAATTCCACTGGTCAACAACTTATAACTTTGACTATGATTTATACCGATAATATGTCTACAAAATTTGCATAAATATATATGAAATAAGAGAGATTTGCAAGACGAACGCAACGATACCATTTATACATTTTGGAACAGAGTATTTAAAAAAAAACTTGTGCATACAAAATGCTCAATCTCGCACAAGAAAAAAGTTTGAAGTAACCAAATCATTTTCAAAATATCATTGCCTAGAAAATGTCATTATGCCTGTGTGGGCATTGGAGGTGGACAAGTGGGCACGAGCCTTTTTCTGGGCAGGTAAATATACTATCAATGGAGGACAATGCCTAGTAGCTTGACAAGTGATTTGCAAACCCTTTTGCTTTGGAAGGCTTGGAGTGAAAAATCTACCATCACCTTGCAGACGAGATGGGAATGGTTGAGAAGGACGGATCAGAGCAGATCGTGGCAAGGTTTGCCAATGATGAAGGATGATGGCTGAGGTGTTCTGAAGTTTGGTCAGAATTAAGGTGGGCAATGGGAAACTATATCGTTTTGGGAGGATCGATGGATATATATGGGCTTTCAGTACAAGAAATTGCTTCACAAGTGCTGCGGCTTGTTGGCACTAGGAACATGAGTGACAGAACAGAGCATGATGGTCACACCGGCAATAGACGGATAGGAGACATGTCAGGTGAGCTATCTCAGGAGGGTTGCATGCAACGCGTGAGACTCTAGGTGCTGATCAACTGCATGCAGAGAGACAGAGATGTGTCAGATACTCAGATGAGTTTTCCTGGCTGTGCTCTGGTTCTGGCAACTACTCCTATGCGATGCTTTGTCAGGGATCAGAGAGGTTCCCCTGTCAGATTGCATATGGAAGTCCAAGGCGCCTATGAAATGTATAAAAATTGTGTGGCATGCAGCTCAACATAGAATTTGGACTTCGGATTGAAGGGAGCGCGACGGCCTGCAAGACCAAAGTCATCCTATTTTGTCTGTCTTCAGGATGAGGATACTGCAGAGCACGTCTTGATTCAGTGCGCTTATGCTAGAGAGGTGTGGTACAACTGTCTACTCAAGGCTGGGCGTCAGTCCCTACAACCCAACATGGATGATCAGCTGGAGGCTTGGTGGTTGCGAGCCAGAGCACGCTTTCACCGCAAAGAAAGAAGGGGCTTCGATGCCCTTGTGACTCTCACAGTTTGGTCACTATGGAAGCAACGGAATTCACATATATTCAACAACATTAGAGTGCAATGTACGGCTATGGAGTTGGCCAATAGGATTTTACATGAGATGAAGCACTGGAACATTGCAGGTTTTGGAGGGTGGCAAATCAGCGAGAGAGTAGCTTAGGCTAATTGGAGGGAGGAAGTTTCTGATCTTGCTGTTCGCAGCATTGTATCAGTTCTTGTAAAATAATACTTTCGCCTTCTATCAAAATAAGGTACGCGATTGCATACTCTCGAAAAAAAAAGCAGGTTCATTTCCTAGACCATACAGCTCTTGTAAGTGTTTGCTTCACCTATGTAATAATGAAAAGATGTGCAAATGACGAAATGTTGTTTGTGCATTCTAGAAGAATGGACATGAAACACTGTTCAACATACTAACTTGTAATGTTATACATCACGCATAATAAAACTCATTCATTGATTTTGACAGGTCAGAAAACTCTGGATCAATACCAACTCATTCCTACCCAGTCTACTGATTTGAAGGGGATCCGATCCAGTCCAGGACCAGCAGGGTGAGAGGAGCATCCCAGCCTCAGCAGGTATAAACCTAATGACTCGAGTCTTTGCAAAACATGTGAACCAACATTGAAATGAACAGAGAACCTACGGATATTCTATTAAAAAAAGAACGATGGATGTTCTTTAACAGTAAAATAATAATTACTAGTTGCTGCAGTATTCTGAGAATTAAACTTTCATTAAGACTTTCCCAATGCAGGACCAAAAAAAAATAAAGGTTAGCCCGGTACACCTCTACAGTATTGCAGATACAGTGAATCATGCAAATAATATAATAAATATCCAAAAGAAGTAAATACCTGCTACTTTAGGTCCATCAAGTGAAAACAAATGCCATTACTCTCCTGGTCAGCAAGCACTGCACGACAAAAAAAAGGATGGTTACAACGTGGAACTGAAAAGATTAATCGTTCCAGTGAATTTATGCCTACTGGAAGAATTCAATCCAAGAACTTAAAAACAGCACCATATATTTTCTATCCTTGTTATGCGTCAGAAAAGATATAATGAAATTCACATCTTATAATTATGATGCTATATTAGCGATGCAAAATAACAAATCTCTTATGATTACTTCATATTTGCAATTATAGGTAGGATAGAGAGATGGCAGACTCATGCTACATCCTATAGTTAATATTGTACCATTTATTTTACAAGTAGACCTCGCGTGATTACTTGTTGTAGTTCAACCAACTCATATTGCAGCATGAAAGAAAAAACTATCTGAAGATTACACTGCTTAAGTAAACCTTTAATTTGTTGATCTCGTTTACATTAAAGACACACCAGAAACTACCAGCGATAAGTATATTATTTGGATTCTGCATATAAATATACTGATCTAAAGGTGAAGAATGTGAGTTTTATCACAGGAACCATTTCATGTGCAAGGAAGGAAATCACATGGAGGACATGGCTAAAGAAGAAACAACAATAATGATTCTCTAATCATATTCGCATTGTACTTGAATTGAGAATGATATGGTAATGCTTAAATGTTAGATTTTTTGTTTATGTAGATTTCTATAAATTCCTTTCCACGTATATTTAGAAATAAAAGGCTGTAACCTTTTTCTAGCCTTTGGCAGGCCAGCAAACAATGGCAGACACGACATGGCTTCCTCTTTTAAGATCACAAGTCAACTTAATTAGCTCCCAGCTATTAGCCAAAAAGTCATGAATCTATGGGTCTGACCTAGATAAGCAGTGCTAGCATGTTATATGCAGAGATAAGGCTAATACATGTCAAAATGGTTTTTGTCACAAATACTTACCATTTTTGTCTTTTCCAGAATATGTATCATTAATGCCCTATTAATTTCGTATGTGAAGTGGTGCTAGCTGTATGTACAACCAATAATGGTAGACTTTACGAAAAAAACAAAGCATTAACTCAATCCTTGTTTTATCTGCATGCAGCTAACAGGGCAATAGTCATCTTCTGCTTCTATATACTTTCCATACCATCCATTTAGAAAATCATTTATTAATTTTAACAAGTAACAAATCGTGTGCTTTTTGTTGGTACATCCATTCAAAATTTGACATAATAGTCAGGTACACTTAGTTTGACACTTTAACAACAACGAAATTTAATCACAAGTATATACTCCCAAGAGTATAGAATCATTTGAAGACTAACTTGGCTTTAGTATTCCGATTATCACGATTGGGATATGCTCTATGTGTGTTGCTTGTAAATAAGCTGAGGGATTTTCTTTTAGACTAATAGATTCACATTACTTCCCCCACAAAGTAAGCGTGTTTGTCCATACTTTAGATTGGATAGTAGTCATACTTTGTAATCTTCTCATATCTGTTTATTGCACTTGCCTCGTCTTGACCTGAACCTGTTTTGGTTCTAGGCGATTTATCGAACTTTTCATTGTTTTTCTTCTCGACGTATTAACACACAAGTTTTTAAGACAGTAGGAGCATCCAATCGGTGCACACGCCATTCAAATTTTGTTCCAAATGATGCTAGTGGCACCAAAGGTAAATAATAGGTTTACAGTTGGAAAATATGAAACATATGTAAAAATGTGACCATCTTCTGTGGAACCAACCATAGCAACACGAAAAATGGAATGTTCAAACACCTAAGGTGCTACCAAGGACTGAGGCCGGGTCCAAACAGTGAAGGCAAGAGATAGGGCTTTTCCACGGTGGAGAAGATCACGGTCTTTTAAGATAACACCTTCAAGAAGGAGATCCTAACTGCAATGGCCCTCGCGGATTTAGTGCACCCAATCCATTAGGGGTTCCTGATAGTGAGATTCCTCTAGTCAAGTCTAAGGATGGCGTGCACGCAATAACGTTGCGGATCCAACAGTGGAGAGGATCAAAACCAGGTCCAACCAACAAAGGCCAGATCAAGGGTTTTCGCCCCACAAATGAGGTACTAGTACACATGCATGACCATACCGTCGTTGCCGAATCCAATCAGCGAAGACCGCATTGGCAACAGCAGAGGAAACACCTTCAGGAAGGGGACAACGAACACACATCGCTATTGACCGATCCAACCAACAGATGCTAGGTCAAGGGTTTTTCAACTTGGAGGCATGAACTGGCCAGTGCTTGAAAACACCACAATATTCTCGGCGCCCGAGCCAACCAATGAAGGCTAGATACACATGCCAAGTTCCTAGAGTGCCACCAAAACATCACTAGGAACAGGTATCGGCCATGTAGCTGATTTTTTTTCTGAAAAGGAGGCATGTAGCCCCGATGCCCGAGAATGCCACTCCATCCCCTCAAACAATGCCGCAGCTGCCGACCCTGCATATTGCACAAGAGCAACGAGAGGAAGGGAAACGGACAAGACAGGGCAAAGGAGGGGTTTCTGACACTGATAATGAGAAGAAACGGGGCTACGACCCTTTTAGAGAAGCTAGTATTGCATCTCCTGAGCCGCGCACGAGCTGTTCAGGAGACTTACCCCTTCGTTACTTCAAACGTGTAAATTTAGAATGTAGATGTCGATACAGATACGTATTGGAAGTACACTGTAGGAAGAAGGGTAGACGCCAACGACATGAAGAAGGATTGGCTTTAGGGAAAGCGCAAACGACAAAAAGGCCATGAGAAGAATATGTGACAACTGGACCAGGCCACTGGTTGCTAGCAGACGCTATTGGGAATGGCAGAAATATAGTTAGGACAGGGTAGAGAACTATGGGGTAAAGAGACAGGGGGAAAATACTACTTATAGGTTGAGAACCATGGATACAATGTCGACATGCTTTTATAACACTGGGTAACAAAACCAACTAAACCATGAGACGAACTCCATAATAGACCCAGACTATTTCGACTTTCCTAATCTTCCCACTCTCATAACTGCCTAATTGCCACCCCCCATGATCCCAGTTTCCAACCTAGTCTTACTCAGCCTCAGCAGGGATTTTTCCTGCCTCACCTTAGTCCTGTCTTGGCGCCTCTCGTCTGTTGAAAATCAATTGCCATATCTTATGTTGTCAAATGTCAACTGTTTTCGTCTCATCATAGAGGAATACTTTGAGCTTACAGAAAATACTTAATTTGGAAAGAAAATTCTTATAAAGTCATAATAAAATATTAATCAAATCTGACGGCTCGAGAAAGATTATTCCATGGTTCTCCCACATTATCACAAATTCACAGTCCGCATACTTAAATTTCAAAAACTCCAACCGAAGATAGACACTTCATCAATAAAATAAGTACTAAACCACAGAAATCCAGATAGCATGCAAATATCCATAAACGAATATCTAGTAATACATGCTTATAGCACAGTCATGGCATTACATCTCACAAGGAGCTTACCATTTCAATGCCATGTTGTGCATTAAGCAAATCCATTTAATGTTGCGCTTGAACAAGTCAAGCAATTGACAGGCAGACTTCAATGCGAAGACTCCTTCCAAAACAGTTGCACTTGACCCTGTAGCAGCAGATAGATAGAACAATGCTGGTTATTTTCTGCATGTGTCTGTGACCTAGAAGTTGTAAAATATGTACCTTCAGACACTCCTTGATTTGCACTTCATTCTGACATATATACTGTTCCATCGACTTTTCAGTTTCTGGAATCTGCTCTTGGTGGTAGTCAATTATCTTCTTAACTGCCCTGTGCACTGCTTCAAGGCGTTGAGCCTCAGTTAGAAGTTCTTGTCGAACATAACCTCTTGATGATTTCATCATATAATTCGTCAACATGAAGCGGAATTTTGTACGCACTCCATCTTTTCCACTTGAACTCCCTGTTGAGCATACATATAGTTTTGTTAGTCTAGAATTAGTAGCTTGAAGTATGAAAATATAGACAGCTAATGCACACGCAGAAAGGAAAAAAAAAAAAGAGGACTTCATAATAACAGAAAAAATATACTGCATTACTAGATGAATCGGGGAGAACTCAAAGGGGGGGCATCAAGTTCCTTGTGAAATAGCAATAATTCTGTTCACACTGGAGCCAACGTTGTACAAAATTAAGATGCCTAAAATTTCTAAGTATAATAAATGATAAACATAGCATAAGTTTCTAAGCAGGTACAGTGAGCTGCCACACACACACGCAAAAAAAAAAGGTCTGATCAATAGGTATACAATATAAAGACAAATAATGTTTTCCATCACATGTCGGCATCAAGCTATTACCTATGCATTTTCCCCATCTTAATAACTGAATCTCTTACATAGATCCAACAACAACAAAGCCTGTTTCCCAAGCAAGTTGGGGTTACATAGGTCCAAGCTATAAAATATTATTAGGTCAACTTACAACACAGTTGGTCAGCTCTCAACATTAAAAAGATGTTTCAAGAACTAATTTAGTACTAATGCAACATAAATATATGTTTAAATCAAGCCAGCATCAATACCATCCAGTCTTAATCCTGATTATGTTGCTTTCAGGAGAGTATGCAAGTCAGAGGTAAAATGAATTACTTAACAGGTAAATGTGGATGAAAATGGCTTTGTTGTTGTTGTTGTTGTTGTTGTTGTTTGTTGGTTTGGGTTGCTCATCAAGCGTATCGCTCGATTGTTGTTGTTGTTGTAAATGTGGAGGAAATGTATCATCAGGATATTCCTCAAACCTCACAGGTGCAAGGAAAAAATCAACACAGGGTATAGTGCAAGGGTACTAATTCAAGCACATAACAGACCAGCTGTCAAGGCATGATGATAGGCCACCTGACTTAGGTTCTGGTCCATGAGAGGGATGCCTAGACCTTATGCATGTCTCTTCGTTTTGGTAACTTATAGTAGGTGTTCCTGTTGCAAAGTTGTTTGGTTTTGGTCTGGTCGTCGCCATCATTGGTAGTTTGTATTTTGCCCCTTTTCGGCGTTCTTTTTCTAACACACAATGCATGCTTCCGATGTGTGTTACAGAGAAAAAAATAACAGCTGTCAGCTGGGTTAAACAATACTTGACAGATTCATTTTATACTGAAAAACAGTTACATATTCACGATGACCCAACCCAGGCACAGCCTACCTGGATAGACATGCAATACGTGGTACATCATCTTTGTGGAGTTTGGAACAAAGGATGCGTAACATGGCCAGGAAATGAAGCATCGCAAAGATTCTGCCGTAACCACGCCTATGAAATCTGACCCCCCACCCCGACACAAATAAAATTTAAAAACAACTGGTGTACAAGGAGGTACGGAGTACTAGTTTTGGTTAAAGAAAAAACTACAGAGCGTTTTAGGGAATTCAAGTCCTGAGGTATAGACATGTAGTGTATACCCTGTCTTGCCAAAAATCCTATGCCCTTGAATCATGAAATTTGTAAATGGACAGTGCGTCACAAAACCATAAATGTATATGCTAAACAGACATGGGCTGATCAACCTAAGGCGCGAAGACATAATGTATTGATACATTGAGAGTACTATAGAATGCCATCCCTCCTTCCAATTATGCTCTTCTTGCAATAACTCAACTAACTCTAACAAAAACTCTTCTTCATACAAGTGAATCACAACAAAGTTGTTACTTATTGAATATTTGAATGCATGATGCCACGATATGATAGCTATTAGTACACTGCGCTATCCCCATTTGACAAATGGCAATTGCCTGTTTACCAAAACTGTCTGCCATTTTTTCCAGTCACTCACCCTCGTTAAATAAAAAAAATTATTTGAAAAGACACAAGAAACATATTGGCACTCATTCAGCATGTCTACGCAGTCTCAGTAAATTAGCTTGCCACAACTACCTATTTTATGAAAGATTATTCTATAAAACACTAACTCTGCAGCGATTATTCATGACTAGCACTACCATTAAACAGCGCCGGTCATGGATTTGTGAAAGGATTTTTTATAACAATAGCAATAAAGTGAATGCAACCAGTCAATTTATCATATCTGCTATCTCGTTCAACAAAACCACCACAAAAAGTATAATAATATTGCCATCTTCCCGATGCCCATTGGCAATTGATGTATCATCCTTGAAACGCTTCCAACTCTAGCACTATCAGAAGCTAATTGTTATGCTTAAATGACCCACATGCAATTGGATAGGCCAGCTGGGTGCTACAGAAGATAATTATGTTTCCAGAAGGGATCAACAGTTCAACATGTAATAAGTGAATCAGTAACTGCACCACATTGTCGTGCTCCACAAGGCATGGTTCCAATCACTTTTTTAGTAACTAAGTGACTTTATTGACGTGATTAAATGAAGATAGTACAATCTACAATGGTATTGGTATAAAGTAAATGAAACACGCACGAGCAAAAGATACCTCAACAAAATAAACATTATATCAAGGCCCTTCAACCTCCGAAATCTCCATCTCTAACTTGTTTTGCTTTTACCCCCAGGGATCAAATCACATGAAAATATCACGAACAAGAACAAAACACAATTTATTTCCAAAGGCACATCACGTGCATTTTTTCCCTTTATTTTCTTCTCTCACACACAATGCACAACCAGATGTGTATATAACTTTGTATGCACACACACACACACACACACACATGCTATCCTAGAACAAATCAGACTCTATTTCCAAAGCAACAGGACACCTAGAACAACAAGCACGTAGACCACCTTCAAGTTCAAGGCTTCAACATGGAAAACTAACTCAAACTTATTTCAGAACTAGTAAGTTTGGATTATTTATTTCAAATATAGCTCTATCCTTCGCATCTTTGTAGTAAGAGGCATGAATCTAAATCACCCTGGCTCGTAGCAGACAGGATCAAGGATTGTAGGGAGTGAAAAGTAGTAGGTAGCGGTAGCCTCAGACGACTAATACGTAATTTGTTGTTGGTGATGTGTTTCAAGCGACTGTTTGTGGCGCTTGAAATTTTGTAAAACTATCTTCTATCTTAATAGATTCGCAGATCTCCTGTGATTTATTGGAAAAAAAAACAGCATAGCAGTGGTAAACATCTCTGCTACCTACCTACTGCAGTATCGAGTTTATGAACTATTAATCCACTTTATGCACACACATGACTCGTGCGACATGTTATAGGATTTGGAGATCTAAAAAAAAACACAAACAGATCGCGGATCTAACACATCAATTACAAGCCATGTAGGAACCAGGGGAAAGCAAGCAGATGGGCGCGTCACGATTGGCTTACCACCCGAGCGCGAAGCACCAGCCGAAACCCTAGCCATCTTGACCGCCCTGGGATGCTCAGCTTGCTCCACACTCCCGACCGCTAGCCCCCACTCCCGGGAACGACGGCCTCCAGAACTGCCGCTGCCGCTGCCGCCAATGGTGCTCGCCATAGGGGTCCCCTGCTGCTGCGCCGGAGTTCGCCTGTATGGGGTGGGGTGGGTGTCAATTGAGGTGGGTGTGTGTGTGTGTGTGAGGGGGGCGGCGGCGGGGAGAAGAACCTCGGGGCCTTTGTCCGCCTGAGCCTCGTGAGTCGTGACAAAGGGGTATGCAACTGTTTCCTGTCGTGCACAAGCTGTGTAAAAATGCTGTAATATTTCGAACACTACTACGCAGTAGTAAAATAAACGTTCGCAACATATTACTGTATAGACATAGCAAATCTAAGACAATCAGTCCAAACAGATGGAACATGAAAAACCAATGTGCAAAACACATGTAAACATTTCATGCAACAAACAAGGAACACATTTGCAACATGAAAAAAATCCCATCATACCTGTCACATGACAACTGTGCATGCAACAAATTACATGTGTTCTTGTTCCTAAGTCCGGGTCCCTCGGAAGAAACTTATGTCTCGGTTAGTAAAGTTTACGTCGTCTTAATGTTGCATGCTAGATCACATTTATTTGGATTTTCTTTAAATTTGATAACATATCTATGAAATTATGTCGTTGAATGTTAGATTAGTTCATTTTTTGTTTTCCATAAAACGTGATAGTCGGTGATTTGGCGTTTTTGTCTTTCATTATATATGCCAATACCAAAAAAGGTAGGCATCGAACAACCCCCTCTTTTATTAGTGAAGTTATATGTTATCGATTCACTTACATGTTGCCATCAACAATGAACACATGAACTTGTTGATTAAGCTTGTCGAAAGCGAACCCGGCTTGCCCAAGCCTGATCGGACAACCTCCATACCAATCCACTCAAGGGTGTCATCTTATTGAGTAAGCCAACATAAAGAGAGCTCGAATTTGAGGTTCTCCACTCAAGCTATGCCATGGGTTTGTCCATGGCAAGCTCATCAGTCTTAACATGCAGTGGCACCAAAGAAGGGGCTATGACTGACCAGGCTAGAGCACGCTAGTAGCGTTGGCCAGTGCATCGAGGAGCCCAAGAGTTGTATGCCACACAAAGGATTTGCGACTGAGGATGCACATAGGAGCAGCGTCCAACATAGGTAAGAGATGAGTAGCAAATAGTAGGGACCATTATGCGTGAATTGTCATCATGGTGGCGGCGGCTCGAGGACCAGAATATCATAGGATGAGCGGTGGAGACAAGTGATATCATAGGGTGGCTAATTTTTTCCCTTTCATCGACCGTTGTTTTTAATCACTTTCCTTTTAGTTATGTAATAAATATATGAGATAAAAACTAGGTGAATTAGTGATGATGGTTCTCTTAAAGTTTTAGCTCTTAAGCGATACTTCCAGAAACCTTATGTCGAAGTTTCTAAATGCACTTTCGAGGCAACCATGGAATTAGCTCGAGATAATTTTGCATCAAGGGCAAACTAGACACTTGCTCATGTTGGTTGAACTATGACTTATGTGAAAAAATGGCGAAATAAGGAGAAAACAATAAAATTTACACACATGTTGGTAGTCTTGTTTTCTTGTTCATAATGTCCAGGTCCCTCAAAAGAAACTTATGTCTCGGTTAGTAAAGTTTACGTCATCTTGATGTTACATGCTAAATCACATTTATTTGAATTTTCTTTAAATTTGATAACATATCTATGAAGTTATGTCGTTGAATGTTAGATTAGTTCATTTTTTGTTTTCCATAAAACGTGATAGTCGGCGATTTAGCGTTTTTTTTCTTTCATTATATATGTCTTACCAAAAAGGTAGGCACGAAACAACCTCCTCTTTTATTAGTGAAGTTATATGTTATCATACAACAACACACAAAAAATGTAAGCTTTAGTATTTGTCCTTTTTTAAAGAATTCTAACTTCATTGGTGACAATGTTTGTTTCATTTCAAGGTATGACATCATGTTTCTAAAATAGGCAGTCGATGATAGGGATCTATCAATCGGCGTATCCAAGCTAGCCAAACCTCATAAGCTCACTATTTTTGCGTACGAACCACTCCAACTATATACGCACAATAAGTAATTTATAGGAATGTTTTCTTTTCCTATTGATTGGGCACTGTGACTAGTGCAGGCCCAAAAAATGGACCTAGGCAAACTAAAATAATTATAATATATATTGATCTTTTATAACTAAAAATTGGATGATTCCGGAGACATGGGTGTAATATCCCAGGATTCGAGGTGCTTGCGGGGTAGAATTAGAAAATGGTTGTGCATTGCATCGCAAAACTAGAGAAAATTTCGCACTTAATTGCATAAAACCTAAGAGGGAACAAGTTTCTCTCTCGACACCAGTTAGGGTTAGGATTTTGAGACTGCGACGACTTTGGACATGATCTCTTATGAATTAGGGTTTTGAGAAGAGAGGGAAACAATTGCATCTCACATTTTAAGCTGTGTGATTGAATTTGAAATGAGTTGAAGTGAAATTAAACTCAAACTACACTAAGACAATATAATATTCAAACAATTATTAATCCAACTGATAATATTATAATTGAAGAATATAAATAATAATAGAATATCACAATAAGCTCATTAGAGAAAACTTGAGATTTATTGATCATCACACATATGATACATTGTCTTTACAATATTCAAATGGAATAAATATTACATAACTCATTTCAGAAATTGATAAATGAAAAAAAGGAAAATTACAATATATAAAAGAACTAGCTAAACTAAACTATCTTCATCTTCTTGATCTTCTTGATCAACAAGTGATGGAGTAGTTCTTGATCACCCTATTTTGATCCCTGCATAGATAAAAAGAAAACAGAAAAGCAAATTGTGCCAAATGGCAAAGCCACTTGGCAAGTCAGAAACAAAGGTAAATAGCAGGATAAGATCAACCAGGCCAGAGCTGATCCAAAGCTCCACAAGTCCCAACCAGTGAGCAGTACAAGCAGCTCACAACGATGAGTGCATGCTCACCAACACACACACACATACGGGGAGTCACCAAATTGGCACAACACTTGTTGTCGACCAAGGAAGCCATTAGTGGCTGGTATAAAACCTTTTCAGCCACCAAACCCTAGTGTCATCAACACAAGCTCTAGCAGGGTAAGAACAACAAGAACTGCAGGAACACCACAGTCCCCAAAACCATCCACTAGGAGGAGCAGGGCAAGCACCAACCCAACAGGCAGAAGCAAAACCTCTACACCAACACCATCTAGGAGCTGGAGTGAGGTATACATCACATCATGGGCAAATCAGATGGTTTTTTCCATAATCTTTCACGCGCATAACACATACAAACACACAGGGGTGGAAACCCCTGTTTGATCATCATATGGTCAGAGACCAAGTGACTCTGGTGAAAATGGCAAATCATCTAGGGAGGAATCAAACCATTGTCCATGGTTATGCCAACCATATACATGATAGCATCTTCCAAATGGAAGTAGGAAAGAAAACCATCCGAGATCATTCACCACAACTACCAGACTACTAGCCATGTCAACCATCAGAAAAGGCAGTAGAAATATTTCTGCCAATATTTTTCAACATCAAAGACTTCTGGCAATCCAAATGGATCACCCAGCAAGCACGTATCCCATTCCAGAAAGCCAACAGGGTAGGAGATACCAAAACAGCAGATAAATGCTGCTAAGGCCAACTCAACTATCCAAAAGGCATCTAAACAGCTAGCCAACATAAATATCATCACCCAGAAGGATTCAAGATGGAGCTAGGGTCCCCAACATCAGTTGGCATCCCTCTAGCTCAAGTATATAAATCATAAGATTCATCACTGCAAGCAGTTCATCTCATTTCTCCATTAATTCATAAAGCTATACAGATAAATGAAGTAAGCAAATAACCATCAACAGAAACACTTGCAAATGATCCAGTAGATCACTAAAAGCATAAGCACATGCTTGATTAAGCATTAGCAACCATCAGTACATGGTGAGGTGCTACACAAGCACAGGAAGCACCATTAGCAAGCACAAATAAGGGTACAGTGAGCAAACATCAAGCAACTGATGATCATATGATCATCGGAGCTTGCTAGAACTTGTTAGAACAACTAATACCATCAGTAACTCCTAATAGTTACTGAATTAACACAACCAAGACATAATGAATACACAGTAACTTCATATACAACTTTATAATTGTATCCAGAAGCACATCATCCAAAATGGATGAATTTGTGCCACTGAACAATTAAACAAGCTATATAAATAGATAGAGCTTCACAGTATGCACAACTGACACTTGCAATTGCAAGTAATGCAAGCTGCAGTAAGTCGGAAATGCATACAAGGAGGGCACAGACATACATTTGAGCCACAGTAACAATTATAGCCAATCAAGCAAGGAATTGAGCAGACAATAGCATGACCAGAGGCACAACAAGAGCAACATAGTAGTACAAGCATGGCATGAACAACATAGCAGTAGCAGTAGTGCAGCAGTAGGCCAAGCACTAGAGCAAGCACCCGCAGCAACAGCAAGCATGGCATAGGTGGCAGGAGCACAAGCACAATCCCAGGAACACAAGCATGGCAGTAGGAGCAATAATACTGGTGAACTGGCTAGTCCAGAGCACCAAGGTAATGGGTGCCAAGGCATCCACAAGTGGGAGACGAGGTATTACAGGTAAGAGAGAGGGGAAGGAGACACCTACCTGGAGCAGAGGCACCACGGGCGCCACCATGGCGGCACGGCGGCATAGCCTTGTGATACGTCTCCGACGTATCGATAATTTCTTATGTTCCATGCCACATTATTGATGATATCTACATGTTTTATACACATTATATGTCGTATTTATGCATTTTCCGGCACTAACCTATTAACGAGATGCCGAAGAGCCGCTTGTCGTTTTCCGTCGTTTTAGGTTTCGTAAATCCTACAAAGGAAATATTCTCGGAATTGGACGAAATCAACGCCTGTGGTCCTATTTTGCCACGAAGCTTCCGGAAGACCGAAGAGAAGACGAAGTGGGGCCACGGGCGCCGCCACACTAGGGCGGCGCAGCCCGAGAGGGGCCCGCGCGGCCCCGCCGTGTGGGGCCCCCGTGACCCTTCCGACTCCGCCCTTCCGCCTACTTAAGGTCTTCGTCGCGAAACCCCCAGCACCGAGAGCCACGATACGGAAAACCTATCGAGACGCCGCCGCCGCCGCCAATCCCATCTCGGGGATTCTGGAGATCACCTCCGGCACCCCGCCGGAGAGGGGAATCATCCCCCGGAGGACTCTTCGCCGCCATGGTCGCCTCCGGAGTGATGAGTGAGTAGTTCACCCCCGGACTATGGGTCCATAGCAAGTAGCTAGATGGATGTCTTCTCCTCATGTGCTTCATTGTCGGATCTTGTGAGCTGCCTAACATGATCAAGATCATCTATCTCGTAATTCTATATGTTGTGTTTGTCGGGATCCGATGGATAGAGAATACTATGTTATGTTGATTATCAATCTATTACCTATGTGTTGTTTATGATCTTGCATGCTCTCCGTTATTAGTAGAGGCTCGGCCAAGTTTTTACTCTTAACTCCAAGAGGGAGTATTTATGCTCGATAGTGGGTTCATGCCTCCATTAAATCTGGGACAGATGACGAAAGTTCTAAGGTTGTGGATGTGCTCGTTGCCACTAGGGATAAAACATTGATGCTATGTCCGAGAATGTAGTTATTGATTACATTACGCACCATACTTAATGCAATTGTCCGTTGTTTTGCAACTTAATACCGGAAGGGGTTCGGATGATAACCTCGAAGGTGGACTTTTTAGGCATAGATGCATGCCGGATAGCGGTCTATGTACTTTGTCGTAATGCCCAATTAAATCTCACAATATTCATCATATCATGTATGTGCATTGTCATGCTCTCTTTATTTGTCAATTGCCCGATCGTAATTTGTTCACCCAACATGCTATTTATCTTATGGGAGAGACACCTCTAGTGAACTGTGGACCCCGGTCTATTCTTTTACATCGAATACAATCTACCGCAATACTTGTTCTACTCGTTTTCTCGCAAACAATCATCATCCACACTATACATCTAATCCTTTGTTACAGCAAGCCAGGTGAGATTGACAACCTCACTCGTTTCGTTGGGGCAAAGTACTTTGGTTGTGTTGTGCGAGGTTCCACGTTGGCGCCGGAATCCCCGGTGTTGCGCCGCACTACATCCCGCCGCCATCAACCTTCAACGTGCTTCTTGACTCCTACCGGTTCGATAAACCTTGGTTTCTTACCGAGGGAAACTTGCCGCCGTACGCATCACACCTTCCACTTGGGGTTCCCAACGGGCGTGTGCTTTACGCGTCATCAAGCTAAATTTCTGGCGCCGTTGCCGGGGAACTGAAGAAAAGTTACACCACAAAGATTTCTAACTCCCACGTCAACTACACGCTGATGTCTACGGGTGCTTCTATTCTTGTAGACAGTGTTGGGCCTCCAAGAGCAGAGGTTTGTAGAACAGCAACAAGTTTCCCTTAAGTGGATCACCCAAGGTTTATCGAACTCAGGGAGGAAGAGGTCAAAGATATCCCTCTCATGCAACCCCGCAACCACAAAGCAAGAAGTCTCTTGTGTCTCCAACACACCTAATAGGTGCACTAGTTCGGCGAAGAGATAGTGAAATACAAGTGGTATGAATGAATATGAGTAGTAGTAACGGCGCCGTGAAAATTGCTTGCCAGGCGTGCGCTTGATGGTATTAATATTGCAGAAGTAAAGATGTAGTAAAACAAGAAACAAGCAACGATAGCAAGTATTTAGGAACAAGGCCTAGGGATCATATTTTCACTAGTGGACACTCTCAACATTGATCACATAACAGAATAAATAGATAGATGCTAGACTCTACACCCTCTTGTGGGACGATGAACACCACTAACTGTGTAGGATTACACGAACCCTCAATGCCGGAGTTAACAAACTCCACAATATTCAATGTTCATATTTAAACAACCTTAGAGTGCATAACAGATCAACATAATCAAACCAAGTACTAACATAGCATGCACACTGTCACCTTCACACTACGAAAGGAGGAATAGATCACATCAATACTATCATAGCAATAGTTAACTTCATAATCTACAAGAGATCACAATCATAGCCTACGCCAAGTACTACACGATGCACACACTCGTCATCATTACACCGTGCGAGAGGAATAAACTACTTTAATAACATCACTAGAGTAGCACACGGATATATTGTGATACAAAACACATTGCAATCATAAAGAGATATAAATAAGCACTTCACTATGCCATTCATAATAGTGAATAAGTATTCCGTGAAATATAGCCTAAGAGACCCACACGGTGCACACGCCGTCACCTTTACACACGTGGGACAAGGAGTCTCCGGAGATCACATAAGTAAAATCCACTTGACTAGCATAATGACATCTAGATTACAAGCATCATCATATGAATCTCAATCATGTAAGGCAGCTCATGAGATTATTGTATTGAAGCACATAGGAGAGAGATTAACCACATAGCTACCGGTACATGCCCCGAGCCTCGATGGAGAACTACTCCCTCCTCATGGGAGACAAGCAGCCGTTGATGAAGATGGCGGTGGTGTCGATGGAGAAGCCTTCCGGGGCACTTCCCCGTCCCGGCGGCGTGCCGGAACGAGACTCATGTCCCCCAAATCTTGGCTTCGCGATGGCGGCGGCTCCGGAAGGTTTTCTCCGGTTTCGTCGAACGTGTCGTGGTTTTCGCGACCGAGGCTTTAAATAGGCGGAAGGGCAAGGTCGAGGGGGTCCGGGGCCACCGTGACACTAGGGCGGCGCGCCCCTCCCGGGCCGCGCCGCCACCATGTGTGGGCCCCCGTGGCCCCTCTCCGACGGTTCTCGGGTGTTCGGAAGCTCCAGGGGATTCTAAGATCTTCGGTGTTGATTTCGTCCGATTCCGAGAATATTTCCTTACTAGGATTTCGAAACCAAAAACAGCGTAAAACGAGAACCGGCCCTTCGGCATCTCGTCAATAGGTTAGTTCCGGAAAACGCATAAATATGACATAAAGTATGCATAAAACATGTAGATATCATCAATAATGTGGCATGGAACATAAGAAATTATCGATACGTCGGAGACGTATCAGCATCCCCAAGCTTAGTTCCCGCTCGTCCCAAGCAGGTAAACGATAGCAAAGATAATTTCCGGAGTGACATGCCATCATAACCTTGATCATACTATTGTAAGCATATGTAATGAATGCAGCGATCAAAACAATGGTAATGACATGAGTAAACAAATGAATCATAAAGCAAAGACTTTTCATGAATAGTACTTTCAAGACAAGCATCAATAAGTCTTGCATAAGAGTTAACTCATAAAGCAATAAATTCATAGTAAAGGTATTGAAGCAACATAAAGGAAGATTAAGTTTCAGCTGTTGCTTTCAACTTGTAACATGTATATCTCATGGATAATTGTCAACATAGAGTAATATAACAAGTGCAATATGCAAGTATGTAGGAATCAATGCATAGTTCACACAAGTGTTTGCTTCTTGAGGTGGAGAGATATAGGTGAACTGACTCAATATAAAAGTAAAATAAAGGTCCTTCAAAGAGGAAAGCATCGATTGCTATATTTGTGCTAGAGCTTTTATTTTGAAAACAAGAAACAATTTTGTCAACGGTAGTAATAAAGTATATGTATCATGTAAATTATATCTTACAAGTTGCAAGCCTCATGCATAGTATACTAATAGTGCTCGCACCTTGTCCTAATTAGCTTGGATTAACATTGATTATCATTGCATAGCACATGTTTCAACCAAGTGTCACAAAGGGGTACCTCTATGCCGCCTGTACAAAGGTCTAAGGAGAAAGTTCGCATTGGATTTCTCGCTTTTGATTATTCTCAACTTAGACATCCATACCGGGACAACATAGACAACGGATAATGGACTCCTCTTTAATGCATAAGCATTCAACAACAATTAAAATTCTCATAAGAGATTGAGGATTAATTGTCCAAACCGAAACTTCCACCATGATTCATGGCTTTAGTTAGCGGCCCAATGTTCTTCTCTAACAATATGCATACTCAAACCATTTGATCATGAAAATCGCCCTTACTTCAGACAAGACGAACATGCATAGCAACTCACATGATATTCAACAAAGGTGTAATAGTTGATGGCGTCCCCAGAAACATGGTTACCGCTCAACAAGCAACTTAATAAGAGATAAAGTGCATAAGTACATATTCAATACCACAATAGTTTTTAGGCTATTTGTACCATGAGCTATATATTGCAAAGGCGAACGATGGAAATTTTAAAGGTAGCACTCAAGCAATTTACTTTGGAATGGCGGAGAAATACCATGTAGTAGGTAGGTATGGTGGACACAAATGGCATAGTGGTTGGCTCAAGGATTTTGGATGCATGAGAAGTATTCCCTCTTGATACAAGGTTTAGGCTAGCAAGGTTATTTGAAACAAACACAAGGATGAACCGGTGCAGCAAAACTCACATAAAAGACATATTGTAAACATTATAAGACTCTACACCGTCTTCCTTGTTGTTCAAACTCAATACTAGAAATTATCTAGACTTTAGAGAGACCAATTATGCAAACCAAATTTTAGCAAGCTCTATGTATTTCTTAATTAATAGGTGCAAAGTATATGATGCAAGAGCTTAAACATGAGCACAACAATTGCCAAGTATCAAATTATCCAAGACATTTTACCAATTACTACATGTAGCATTTTCCGTTTCCAACCATATAACAATGAACGAAGCAGTTTCAACCTTCGCCATGACCATTAAAAGCTAAGAACACATGTGTTCATACGAACCAGCGGAGCGTGTCTCTCTCCCACACAAGCATTTATTCAAACAAAAACACAAACAAAAGCACACATACGCTCCAAGTAAAGTTCATAAGATGTGACCGAATAAAAATATAGTTTCAAGAGAAATGACCTGATAATTTGTCGATGAAGAAGGGGATGCCTTGGGCATCCCCAAGCTTAGATGCTTGAGTCTTCTTGATATATGCAGGGATGAACCACGGGGGCATCCCCAAGCTTAGACTTTTCACTCTTCTTGATCATAGTATATCATCCTCCTCTCTTGACCCTTGAAAACTTCCTCCACACCAAACTCAAAACAAACTCATTAGAGGGTTAGTGCATAATTAAAAATTCACATGTTCAGAGGTAACACAATCATTCTTAACACTTCTGGACATTGCTCAAAGCTACTGGAAGGTAATGGAACAAAGAAATCCATCCAACACAAAGAAAAGAGGCAATGCGAAATAAAAGGCAGAATCTGTCAAAACAGAACGGTCCGTAAAGACGAATTTTATTGAGGCACCAGACTTGCTCAAATGAAAATGCTCAAATTGAATGAAAGTTGCGTACATATCCGAGGATCACTCACGTAAATTGGCATAATTTTCTGAGTTACCTACAGAGAATTAGGCCCAGATTCGTGACAACGAAGAAATCATGTTCACGCGCAGTAATCCAAATCTAGTATTGACTTTACTATCAAAGACTTTACTTGGCACAACAATGCAATAAAATAAGATAAGGAGAGGTTGCTACAGTAGTAACAACTTCCAAGACTCAAATATAAAACAAAAGTGCAAAAGTAAAATAAACACATGGGTTATCTCCCAAGAAGTTCTTTCTTTATAGCCATTAAGATGGGCTCAGCAGTTTTAATGATGCACTCGCAAGAGATAGTAGTTGAAGCAAAAGAGAGCATCAAGAAGCAAATTCAAAAAAAATTTAAGTCTAACATGCTTCCTATGCATAGGAATCTTGTAAATAAACAAGTTCATGAAGAGCAAAGTAACAAGCATAGGAAGATAGAACAAGTGTAGCTTCAAAAATTTCAGCACATAGAGAGGTGTTTTAGTAACATGAAAATTTCTACAACCATATTTTCCTCTCTCATAATAACTTTCAGTAGCATCATGAGCAAACTAAACAATATAAGTATCACATAAAACATCTTTTTTCACATGCATAAAAGTATCATTACCCTCCACATAAGCATAGTCAATTTTATTGGTAATAGTGGGAGCAAATTCAACAAAGTAGCTATCATTATTATTCTCATCATCAAATATAGGAGGCATATTGTAATCATAATCAGATTTATCCTCCATAACAGAGTGTATTAAAAGACTACTATCATTATAATCATCATATATGGGAGGCAAAGTATCATCAAAGTAAATTTTCTCCTCAATGCTTGGGGGACTAAAAAGATCATGCTCATCAAAACCAGCTTCCCCAAGCTTAGAATTTTTCATATCATTAGCAACAATGGTGTTCAAAGCGTTCATACTAATATGTTCCATAGGTTTTTTAATTTTCGCATCAAACCATCCATGTCTTAAATCAGGAATTAGAATAAGAAGCTCATTGTTGTCCATTATGCCTAACTAGTGTAAACAAGAAACAAAAAGATGCAATTGCAGGATCTAAAGGAAATAGCTTCGAGCACACACACAACGGCGCCGTAAAAGTACTCTACCCGGGACCGGAGTATGAGTGCCTTTTACCTTTCCTCCCCGGCAACGGCGCCGTAAAAGTGCTTGATGTCTACGGGTGCTTCTATTCTTGTAGACAGTTGTTGGGCCTCCAAGAGCGAGAGGTTTGTAGAACAGCAGCAAGTTTCCCTTAAGTGGATCACCCAAGGTTTATCGAACTCAGGGAGGAAGAGGTCAAAGATATCCCTCTCATGCAACCCCCGCAACCACAAAGCAAGAAGTCTCTTGTGTCCCCAACACACCTAATAGGTGCACTAGTTCGGCGAAGAGATAGTGAAATACAAGTGGTATGAATGAATATGAGTAGTAGTAACGGCGCTGTAAAAGTGCTTGATGGCGTGCGCTTGATGGTATTAATATTGCAGGAAGTAAAGATGCAGTAGAAACAAGAAACAAGCAACGATAGCAGTATTTAGGAACAAGGCCTAGGGATCATACTTTCACTAGTGGACACTCTCAACATTGATCACATAACAGAATAAATAGATAGATGCTAGACTCTACACCCTCTTGTTGGATGATGAACACCACTAACCGTGTAGGATTACACGAACCCTCAATGCCGGAGTTAACAAGCTCCACAATATTCAATGTTCATATTTAAATAACCTTAGAGTGCATAACAGATCAACATAACCAAACCAAGTACTAACATAGCATGCACACTCGTCACCTTCACACTACGAAAGGAGGAATATATCACATCAATACTATCATAGCAATAGTTAACTTCATAATCTACAAGAGATCACAATCATAGCCTACGCCAAGTACTACACGATGCACACACTCGTCACCATTACACCGTGCAGGAGGAATAAACTACTTTAATAACATCACTAGAGTAGCACACAGATATATTGTGATACAAAACACATTGCAATCATAAAGAGATATAAATAAGCACTTCACTATGCCATTCATAATAGTGAATAAGTATTCTGTGAAATATAGCCTAAGAGACCCACACGGTGCACACACTCGTCACCTTTACACACGTGGGACAAGGAGTCTCCGGAGATCACATAAGTAAAATCCACTTGACTAGCATAATGACATCTAGATTACAAGCATCATCATATGAATCTCAATCATGTAAGGCAGCTCATGAGATTATTGTATTGAAGCACATAGGAGAGAGATTAACCACATAGCTACCGGTACAGCCCCGAGCCTCGATGGAGAACTACCGCCTCCTCATGGGAGACAAGCAGCGTTGATGAAGATGGCGGTGGTGTCGATGGAGAAGCCTTCCGGGGCACTTCCCCGTCCCGGCGGCGTGCCGGAACGGAGACTCCTGTCCCCCGGATCTTGGCTTCGCGATGGCGGCGGCTCCGGAAGGTTTTCTCCGGTTTCGTCGAACGTGTCGTGGTTTTCGCGATGGAGGCTTTAAATAGGCGGAAGGGCAAGGTCGAGGGGGTCCGGGGGCCACCGGACACTAGGGCGGCGCGCCCCTCCCGGGCCGTGCCGCCACCATGTGTGGGCCCCCTGTGGCCCCTCTCCGACGGTTCTCGGGTGTTCGGAAGCTCCCGGGGATTCTAAGATCTTCGGTGTTGATTTCGTCCGATTCCGAGAATATTTCCTTACTAGGATTTCGAAACCAAAAACAGCAGTAAAACAGGAACTGGCCCTTCGGCATCTCGTCAATAGGTTAGTTCCGGAAAACGCATAAATATGACATAAAGTATGCATAAAACATGTAGATATCATCAATAATGTGGCATGGAACATAATAAATTATCGATACGTCGGAGACGTATCACACGCCAGCAGCTCTAAATTTCTGGCGCCTTTGCCGGGGAGATCAAGACACGCTGCAAGGGCAGTCTCCACAATCCAATCTCTTTACTTTGTTTTTGTCTTGCTTTATTTTATTTACTACTTTGTTTGCTGCATTATATCAAAACACAAAAAAAAATTAGTTGCTAGCTTTACTTTATTTACTGTCTTGCACTCTATATCAAAAACACAAAAAAATTAGTTTACTTGCATTTACTTTATCTAGTTTGCTTTATTTACTACTGCTAAAATGGCCACTCCTGAAAATACTAAGTTGTGTGATTTCACAACCACAAATAATAATGATTTCTTATGCACACCTATTGCTCCACCTCGCTACTACATCAGAATTCTTTGAAATTAAACCCGCTTTACTCGAATCTTGTTATACGAGAGCAATTTTCTCGGTGTTAGTTCCGATGATGCTGCTGCCCATCTCAATAATTTTGTTGAATTGTGTGAAATGCAAAAGTATAAATATGTAGATGGTGACATTATAAAATTAAAATTGTTTCCTTTCTCATTAAGAGGAAGAGCTAAAGATTGGTTGCTATCTCTCGCCTAAGAATAGTATTGATTCATGGACTAAATGCAAGGATGCTTTTATTGGTAGATATTATCCCCCTGCTAAAATTATATCTTTGAGAAGTAGCATAATGAATTTTAAACAATTGGATAATGAGCATGTTGCACAAGCTTGGGAAAGAATGAAATCTTTGGTTAAAAATTGCCCAACCCATGGACCGACTACTTGGATGATCATCCAAACCTTTTATGCAGGATCGAACTTTTCTTCGCGGAACCTATTGGATTCAGCTGCTGGAGGTACCTTTATGTCCATCACTCTTGGTGAAGCAACAAAGCTCCTTGATAATATGATGATTAATTACTCCGAATGGCACACGGGAAGAGCTCCACAAGGTAAGAAGGTAAATTCTCGTCAAGAAACCTCTTCCTTGAGTGATAAGATTGATGCTATTATGTCTATGCTTGTGAATGATAGGACTAATGTTGATCCTAATAATGTTCCGTTAGCTTCATTGGTTGCCCAAGAAGAACATGTTGATGTAAACTTCATTAAAAATAATAATTTCAACAACAATGCTTATCTAACAATTCTAGTAATAACTATAGGTCATATCCTTATAATAATGGTAACGGTTATGGTAATTCATATGGGAATTCTTACAACAATAATAGGAACACACCCCTGGACTTGAAGCTATGCTTAAAGAATTTATTAGTACACAAACTGCTTTTAACAAATTCGTTGAGGAAAAGCTCAATAAAATTGATATTCTCGCTTCTAAGGTTGATAGTCTTGCCTCTGATGTTGATATTTTGAAATCGAAAGTTATGCCTAATAAGGATATTGAAAATAAAATTGTTACTACAGCAAATGCCATCCAAGTTAGGATTAATGAGAATATAAGATTGATGGCCGAATTGCATGCTAGGTGGGAAAGAGAAGAAAATGAAAAACTAGCTAAAGAAAATAATGTAGCTAAAGTTTGGACTATTACCACCACTAGTAATGTTAATGCTCCACATGTTGCTGCACCTCCTACTAATAATGGTAAAATAATTGGTGTTGGCAATGTTTCCACTTCTAATGCAAAGCCTCGCAAAACCGCCGAAACCGCTAAAACTCGCTAAAACCGCTCTGCGATAAACCGCTCGATATTTTTTCCAATATTGGGGATGATGATCCCATTGCTTTAGATTATAATGGTTTGGATTTTGATGATTGCCACATCTCTGAAGTTATAAAGTTCTTACAAAAAGTTGCTAAGAGTCCTAATGCTAGTGCTATAAACTTGGATTTCACAAAACATATTACAAATGCTCTCATAAAAGCTAGAGAAGAGAAACTAAAACTTGAAACTTCTATTCCTAGAAAGTTAGAGGATGGTTGGGAGCCCATCATTAAGATGAAGGTCAATAACTTTGATTGTAATGCTTTATGTGATCTTGGTGCAAGTATTTCTGTTATGCCTAAGAAAATTTATGATATGCTTGACTTGCCACCATTGAAAAACTGTTATTTGGATGTTAATCTTGTTGATAATGCTATAAAGAAACCTTTGGGGAGAGTTGACAATGTTCGCATTACCATTAACAATAACCTTGTCCCCGTTGATTTTGTTGTCTTGGATATTGAATGCAATGCGTCTTGTCCCATTATATTGGGAAGACCTTTTCTTCGAACTGTTGGAGCCATCATTGATATGAAGGAAGGTAATATTAAATATCAATTTCCTCTCAAGAAAGGTATGGAACACTTCCCTAGAAAGAGAATGAAGTTACCTTTTGATTCTATTATTAGAACAAATTATGATGTTGATGCTTCATCTCTTGATAACACTTGATATACACTTTCTGCGCCTAGCTGAAAGGCGTTAAAGAAAAGCGCATATGGGAGACAACCCATGTTTTTACTACAGTATTTTTGTTTTTTATTTGAGTCATGGAAGTTGTTTACTACTGTAGCAACCTCTTCTTATCTTAGTTTTGTGCATTGTTGTGCCAAGTAAAGTCGTTGATAATAAGGTTCATACTAGATTTGGATTACTGTGCAGTAACAGATTTCTTTGCTATCACGAATTCCGACCTGCCTCTCTGTAGGTAGCTCAGAAAAATATTCCAATTTACGTGCGCGATCCTCAGATATGTACGCAACTTTCATTCAATTTGAGCATTTTCATTTGAGCAAGTCTCGGTGCCTCAATAAAATCCATCTTTACTGGATCGTTCTGTTTTGACAGATTCTCGCCTTTTATTGCGCATTGCCTCTTTTGCTATGGTGGATGAATTTCTTTGTTCCATTAATGTCCAAGTAGCTTTATGCAATGTCCAGAAGTGTTAAGAATGATTATGTCACCTCTGAACATGTTAATTTTTATTATGCACTAACCCTCTAATGAGTTGTTTCGAGTTTGGTGTGGAGGAAGTTATCAAGGATCAAGAGAGGGAGATGATACAACAAGATCAAGGAGAGTGAAAGCTCTAATCTTGGGGATGCCCCGGTGGTTCACCCCTGCATATTTTAAGAAGACTCAAGCGTCTAAGCTTGGGGATGCCCAAGGCATCCCCTTCTTCATCGACAACATTATCGGGTTCCTCCCCTGAAACTATATTTTTATTCCATCACATCTTATGTGCTTTGCTTGGAGCGTCGGTTTGTTTTTGTTTTTGTTTTTGTTTGAATAAAATGGATCCTAGCATTCATTGTGTGGGAGAGAGACACGCTCCGCCGTTGCATATGGACAAATATGTCCTTAGGCTTTACTCATAGTATTCATGGCGAAGGTTGAATCTTCTTCGTTAAATTGTTATATGGTTGGAATTGGGAAATGCTACATGTAGTAATTCTAAAATGTCTTGAATAATTTGATACTTGACAATTGTTGTGCTCATGTTTAAGCTCTTGCATCATATACTTTGCACCTATTAATGAAGAAACACATAGAGCTTGCTAAAATTTGGTTTGCATATTTGGTCTCTCTAAAGTCTAGATAATTTCTAGTATTGAGTTTGAACAACAAGGAAGACGGTGTAGAGTGTTATAATGTTTACAATATGTCTTTTATGTGAGTTTTGCTACACCGGTTCATCCTTGTGTTTGTTTCAAATAACCTTGCTAGCCTAAACCTTGCATCGAGAGGGAATACTTCTCGTGCATCCAAAATCCTTGAGCCAACCACTATGCCATTTGTGTCCACCATACCTACCTACTACATGGTATTTCTCCGCCATTTGTGTCCACCATACATAATGCAACAAGCATAGAGAGATAAAACAAGTGCAGCTTCAAGATTTTCAGCAAAAAGAGAGGTGTTTTAGTAACATGAAAATTTCTACAACCATATTTTCCTCTCTCATAATAACTTTCAGTAGCATCATGAGCAAACTCAACAATATAACTATCACATAAAGCATTCTTATCATGAGTCTCATGCATAAAATTATTACTACTCCCAACATAAGCATAATAAATTTTATTAGTTGTAGTGGGAGCAAATTCAACAAAGTAGCTATCATTATTATTCTCATCAAGTGTAGGAGGCATAGTATAATCACAACAAAATTTACTCTCCATAGTAGGTGGCACCAAAAGACCACTATCATTATAATCATCATAAATAGGAGGCAAAGTATCATCAAAGAAAATTTTCTCCTCAATGCTTGGGGGACTAAAAAGATCATGAAAACTAGCTTCCCCAAGCTTAGAACTTTCTATATCATTATCAACAATGGTGTTCAAAGCGTTCATACTAATATTACTACCAGCATGCAAATAAGGTTCCATAGGTTTTTTAATTTTCGCATTAAACCATTCATGTCTTAACTCAGGAAATAGAATAAGAAGCTCATTGTTGTCCATTATGCCTAACTAGTGTAAACAAGAAACAAAAAGATGCAATTGCGGGATTGATACCTCTCCGACGTATCGATAATTTCTTATGTTCCATGCCACATTATTGATGATTTCTACATGTTATATGCACACTTTATGTCATATTCGTGCATTTTCTGGAACTAACCTATTGACGAGATGCCGAAGGGCCAGTTCCTGTTTTCTGCTGTTTTTGGTTTCAGAAATCCTAGTAACGAAATATTCTCGAATTGGACGAAATCAACGCCTAGTGTTCCTATTTTGCCCGGAAGCATCCAGAACACCCGAGAGCCGCGCAGGGGGGCCACAGGGCCCCCAGATGATAGGGTGGCGCGGCCCACCCCCTGGCCGCGCCCCCCTATGGTGTCACCGCCTCGTCGCCCCTCCGACTCCGCCTCTTCGCCTATATAAAGGTCCCAGACCTAAAACCTCGATACGGAAAAGCCACGGTACGAGAAACCTTCCGCAGCCGCCGCCATCGCGAAGCCAAGATCCGGGGGACAGGAGTCTCTGCACGCCGCCGGACGGGGAAGTGCCCCCTGAAGGCTTCTCCATCGACACCACCGCCATCTTCATCAACGCTGCTTGTCTCCCATGAGGAGGGAGTAGTTCTCCATCGAGGCTCCGGGCTGTACCGGTAGCTATATGGTTAATCTCTCTCCTATGTACTTCAATACAATGATCTCATGAGCTGCTTTACATGATTGAGATCCATATGATGAGCTTTGTATCGCTACTAGTTGTGTGCTACTCATGTGATGTTATTAAAGTAGTCTATTCCTCCCGCATGGTGTAAAGGTGACTAGTGTGTGCACCGTGTGGTTCTTGTCGTAGGCTATGATCATGATCTCTTGTAGATTGTGGAGTTAATTATCATTATGATAGTATTGATGTGATCTATTCCTCCTTCATAGTGTAATGTGGACGAGTGTGTGCGCTATGTTAGTTCTTGGTTTATTTTGCAATGATCTATTATGCTCTAAGGTTATTTAAATATGAACATCGAATGTTGTGGAGCTTGTTAACTCCGGCATTGAGGTGCTCTTGTAGCCCTACACAACGACTAGTGTTTATCATCCAACAAAAGAGTGTATGTAGCACATATGAGAAAGAGTTATTTATTATGCGATCAATGTTGAGAGTGTCCACTAGTGAAAGTGTAATCCCTAGGCCTTGTTCCAAATATCGCTATCGCCGCTTGTTTACTGTTTTACTATGTTTCTACCGCCTGCAATATTACCACCATCAACTACACGCCGACAAGCACTTTTCTCGGTGCCGTTGCTACCGCTTATTTATACCACCTCGTATTTCACTATCTCTTCGCCGAACTAGTGCACCTATTAGGTGTGTTGGGGACACAAGAGACTTCTTGCTTTGTGGTTGCAGTGGTTGCATGAGAGGGATATCTTTGACCTCTTCCTCCCCGAGATCGATAAACCTTGGGTGATCCACTTAAGGGAAACTTGCCGCCGTTCTACAAACCTCTCGCTCTTGGAGGCCCAACACTGTCTACAAGAATAGAAGCTCCCGTAGACATCAAGCTATTTTCTGGCGCCGTTGCCGGGGAGGAAAGGTAAAAGGTACTCACACTCCGGATCTCGGCTACTAAGCTATTTTCGCCGTTGTAAGTACTCGAAGCTATTTCCTTTAGATCCCGCAATTGCATCTTTTTGTTTCTTGTTTACACTAGTTTGGCATAATGGACAACAATGAGCTTCTTATTCTATTTCCCGATTTAAGACATGGATGGTTTGATGCGAAAATTAAAAAACCTATGGAACCTTATTTGCATGCTGGTAGTAATATTAGTATGAACGCTTTGAACACCATTGTTGATAATGATATAGAAAGTTCTAAGCTTGGGGAAGCTGATTTTCATGATCTTTTTAGTCCCCCAAGCATTGGGGAGAAAATTTACTTTGATGATACTTTGCCTCCTATTTATGATGATTATAATGATAGTGGTCTTTTGGTGCCACCTACTATGGAGAGTAAATTTTGTTTTGATTATACTATGCCTCCTACACTTGATGAGAATAATAATGATAGCTACTTTGTTAAATTTGCTCCCACTACAACTAATAAAATTGATTATGCTTATGTGGAGAGTAATAACTTTATGCATGAGACTCATGATAAGAATGCTTTATGTGATAGTTATATTGTTGAGTTTGCTCATGTTGCTACTGAAAGTTATTATGAGAGAGGAAAATATGGTTGTAGAAATTTTCATGTTACTAAAACACCTCTCTATATGCTGAAATTTTTGAAGCTACACTTGTTTTATCTTCCTATGCTTGTCACTTTGCTCTTCATGAACTTGTTTATTTACAAGATTCCTATGCATAGGAAGCATGTTAGACTTAAATGTTTTTTGAATTTTCCTCTTGATGCTCTCTTTTGCTTCAAATACTATTTCTTGCGAGTGCATCATTAAAACTGCTGAGCCTATCTTAATGGCTATAAAGAAAGAACTTCTTGGGAGATAACCCATGTGTTTATTTTGCTACAGTACTTTTATTTTGTATTTGTGTCTTGGAAGTTGTTACTACTGTAGCAACCTCTCCTTATCTTATTTTATTGCATTTGTTGTGCCAAGTAAAGTCTTTGATAGTAAGGTTGATACTAGATTTGGATTACTCGCAGAAACAGCATTTCTTTGCTCGTCACGAATCTGGGCCTAATTCTCTGTAGTTAACTCAGAAAATTATGCCAATTTACGTGAGTGATCCTCAGATATGTACGCAACTTTCATTCAATTTGACCATTTTCATTTGAGCAAGTCTGGTGCCTCGATAAAATCCATCTTTACGGACTGTTCTATTTTGACAGATTCTGCCTTTTATTTCACATTGCCTCTTTTGCTATGTTGGATGAATTTCTTTGATCCATTAATGTCCAGTAGCTTTATGCAATGTCCAGAAGTGTTAAGAATGATTGTGTCACCTCTGAACATGTTAATTTTTTATTGTACACTAACCCTCTAATGAGTTGTTTCGAGTTTGGTGTGGAGGAAGTTTTCAAGGGTCAAGAGAGGAGGATGATATACTATGATCAAGGAGAGTGAAAGCTCTAAGCTTGGGGATGCCCCGTGGTTCACCCCTGCATATTCTAAGAAGACTCAAGCGTCTAAGCTTGGGGATGCCCAAGGCATCCCCTTCTTCATCGACAACATTATCGGTTCCTCCCTTGAAACTATATTTTTATTCGCCACATCTTATGTACTTTACTTGGAGCGTATGTGTGTTTTTGTTTTTGTTTTTTTTTTGAATAAATGCTTGTGTGGGAGAGAGACACGCTCCGCTGGTTCGTATGAACACATGTGTTCTTAGCTTTTAATGTTCATGGCGAAGGTTGAAACTGCTTCGTTCATTGTTATATGATTGGAAACGGAAAATGCTACATGTAGTAATTGGTAAAATGTCTTGGATAATGTGATACTTGGCAATTGCTGCGCTCATGTTTAAGCTCTTGCATCATATACTTTGCACCCATTAATGAAGAAATACATAGAGCTTGCTAAAATTTGGTTTGCATATTTGGTCTCTCTAAAGTCTAGATAATTTCTAGTATTGAGTTTTGAACAACAAGGAAGACGGTGTAGAGTCTTATAATGTTTACAATATGTCTTTTATGTGAGTTTTGCTGCACCGGTTCATCCTTGTGTTTGTTTCAAATAGCCTTGCTAGCCTAAGCCTTGTATCGAGATGGAATACTTCTCATGCATCCAAATCCTTGAGCCAATAACTATGCCATTTGTGTCCACCATACCTACCTACTACATGGTATTTCTCCGCCATTCCAAAGTAAATTGCTTGAGTGCTACCTTTAAATAATTCAAAATTTATCACCTCTGATTTGTGTCAATGTTTTATAGCTCATGAGGAAGTATGTGGTGTTTTATCTTTCAATCTTGTCATTTACTTCTGACGTACTCTCACCAATGGACTAGTGGCTCATCCGCTTATCCAATAATTTTGCAAAAAGAGCTGGCAATGGGGTTCCCAGCCCCAATTAATTAACTTCCATTAATAATTCTCTTCACATGTTTTGCTCGATTCATCGTAAGCAACTTAATTTTGCAAATAGACACTCCTTCATGGTATGTGATTGTTGGAAGGCACCCGAGGATTCGGTTAGCCATGGCTTGTGTAAGCAAAAGGTTGGGAGGAGTGTCATCCATAAATAAAGAAAAACTAAACTAAAGTACATGTGTAAACAAAAGAGAAGAGGGATGATCTACCTTGATGGTAGAGATAACGTCCTTCATGGGAGCCGCTCTTGAAAGTCTGGTTGATGAGGTAGTTAGAGTTCCCACTACCATTCGTTGACAACAACAAACACCTCTCAAAATTTTACTTTTATGCTCTCTTTATGTTTTCAAAACCAAAGCTCTAGCACAAATATAGCAATCAATGCTTTCCTCTGCGAAGGACCTTTCTTTTACTTTTATGTTGAGTCAGTTCACCTATCTCTCTCCACCTCAAGAAGCAAACACTTGTGTGAACTGTGCATTGATTCTTACATACTTGCATATTGCACTTGTTATATTGCTTTGCATTGACAATTATCCATGAGATATACATGTTACAAGTTGAAAGCAACCGCTGAAACTTAATGTTCCATTGTGTTGCTTCAATGTCTTTACTTTAAATTATTGCTTTATGAGTTAACTCTTATGCAAGACTTATTGATGCCCGTCTTGAAAGTGCTATTCATGAAAAGTCATTGCTTTATGATTCAGCTTGTTTACTCATGTCATTACCATTGTTTTGATCGCTGCATTCATTACATATGTTTACAATATGATCAAGTTTATGATGGCATGTCACTCCGAAATTATCTTTGTTATCGTTTACCCGCCGGGGACGAGCGAAACTAAGCTTGGGGATGCCGATACATCTCCGACGTATCGATAATTTCTTATGTTCCATGCCACATTATTGATGATTTCTACATGTTATATGCACACTTTATGTCATATTCGTGCATTTTCTGGAACTAACCTATTGACGAGATGCCGAAGGGCCAGTTCCTCGTTTTCCGCTGTTTTTGGTTTCGTAAATCCTAGTAACGAAATATTCTCGAATTGGACGAAATCAACGCCTAGTGTTCCTCAACCTTCATTAATAATTCTCTTCACATGTTTTGCTCGATTCATCGGCAAGCAACTTAATTTTGCAAATAGACACTCCTTCATGGTATGTGTGAATGTTGGAAGGCACCCGAGGATTCGGTTAGCCATGGCTTGGTGTAAGCAAAAGGTTGGGGAGGAGTGTCAACCATAAATAAAACTAAAATACATGTGTAAACAAAAGAGAAAGAGGGATGATCTACCTTGTCCGGTAGAGATAACGTCCTTCTCATGGGAGCCGCTCTTTGAAAGTCTCGTTTGGCTTAGGGGGTTAGAGTGCCCACTACCATTCGTTGACAACAACAAACACTTCTCAAAACTTTACTTTTATGCTCTCTATATGATTTCAAAACTTAAAAAGCTCTAGCACATGATTTAATCTCTGCTTCCCTCTGCGAAGGGCCATTCTTTTACTTTATTGTTGAGTTAGTTTACCTACTTCTTTCTATCTTAGAAGCAAACACTTGTGTCAACTGTGTGCATTGATTCTTACATGTTTACCTATTGCACTTGTTATATTGCTTTGTGTTGACAATTATCCGCGTAGATATATATGTTGAAGTTGAAAGCAACCGTTGAAACTTTGATACGTCTCCAACGTACCGATAATTTCTTGTGTTCCATGCCACATTATTGATGTTATCTACATGTTTTATGCACACTTTATGTCATATTCGTGCATTTTTCCGGAACTAACCTATTAACAAGATGCCGAAGTGCCGGTCCCGATTTTACTCGCTGTGTTTGGTTTCCGGAAATCCTAGTAACGAAAATATTCTCGGAATCGGACGAAATCAACGCCAAAGTTCCTGTTTTCATCGGAAGCATCCGGAACACACGAGAAGGACCCGTAGGGGGGGGGCCCAGTGGCCGCCAAACCCTACCGCGCGGCCTAGGGGGGCCCGCGCCCCTGAGAGGGTTTGGCCAGCCCTTCGGCCCCCTCGGCGCCGCCTCGTCGCCTTATAAAAAGCCCTGGATCGAAAACATCGCAGACCACCTGACGAAACCCACAGTAAGCCCGCCAGAGCCGCGGCGCGCCGCGAAGCCAAGATCCGGGGGACAGGATCTTCTGTTCCGGCACGCTGCCGGGCGCGGGAAGTGCCCTCGA
>NC_061510.1:114205777-114216768 GCF_022539505.1 Lolium rigidum
GACAAAAACAAAGTAAAGAGATTGGATGTGGGAGACTCCCCTTGCAGCGTGTCTTGATCTCCCGGGCAACGGCGCCAGAAAAAGTCTTGCTGGCGTGTAGTTGACACACGTCCGTTGGGAACCCCAAGAGGAAGGTGTGATGCGCACAGCAGTAAGTTTTCCCTCAGTAAGAAACCAAGGTTATCGAACCAGTAGGAGTCAAGGAACACGTGAAGGTTGTTGGTGACGGAGTGTAGTGCGGCGCAACACCAGGGATTCCGGCGCCAACGTGGAACCTGCCCAACACATTCACAATACTTTGCCCCAACTTAACAGTGAGGTTGTCAATCTCACCGGCTTGCTGTAAACAAAGGATTAAATGTATAGTGTGGAAAATGGTGTTTGTTTGCGAAGAACAGTAAAGAACAGAGTTTGCAGTAGATTGTATTTCAGATGTAAAAGAATGGACCGGGGTCCACAGTTCACTAGTGGTGTCTCTCCGATAAGATAAATGGCATGTTGGGTGAACAAATTACAGTTGGGCAATTGACAAATAAAGAAGGCATAACAATGCACATACATATATCACGATGACTACTATGAGATTTAATCGAGGCATTACGACAAAGTACATAGACCGCTATCCAGCATGCATCTATGCCTAAAAAGTCCACCTTCGAGGTTATCATCCGAACCCCTTCCGGTATTAAGTTGCAAACAACGGACAATTGCATTAAGTATGGTGCGTAATGTAATCAACACAAATATCCTTAGACAAAGCATTGATGTTTTATCCCTAGTGGCAACAACACATCCACAACCTTAGAACTTTCCGTCACCGTCCCGGATTCAATGGAGGCATGAACCCACTATCGAGCATAAATACTCCCCGATGTCTACGGGAGCTTCTATTCTTGTAGACAGTGTTGGGCCTCCAAGAGCAGAGGTTTGTAGAACAGCGAGCAAGTTTCCCTTAAGTGGATCACCCAAGGTTTATCGATCTCGGGGAGGAAGAGGTCAAAGATATCCCTCTCATGCAACCCCGCAACCACAAAGCAAGAAGTCTCTTGTGTCCCCAACACACCCAATAGGTGCACTAGTTCGGCGAAGAGATAGTGAAATACAGGTGGTATGAATAAGTAGTAGCAACGGCACCAGAAAAGTGCTTTGCCCAGGACAGTAAACAAGCAGTAGTAACGCAGCAGTAGTAACGCAGCAGAACAGTAAACAAGCAGCGATAGCAGTATTTAGGAACAAGGCCTAGGGATTAGACTTTCACTAGTGGACACTCTCAACTTTGATCACATAACAGAATAGATAAATGCATACTCTACACTCTTGTTGGATGATGAACACATTGCGTAGGATTACACGAACCCTCAATGCCGGAGTTAACAAGCTCCACAATTCAATGTTCATATTTAAATAACCTTAGAGTGCAAGAAAGATCAACACGACTAAACCAAGTACTAACACAACATGCACACCGTCACCTTCACAATATGTAGGAGGAATAGATCACATCAATACTATCATAATGATAATTAACTCCACAATCTACAAGAGATCATGATCATAGCATACGCCAAGTACTAACACGGATGCACACACTCGTCACCATTACACCGTGCAGGAGGAATAAACTACTTTAATAACATCACTAGAGTAGCACATAGATAAATTGTGATACAAAACACATTGCAATCATAAAGAGATATAAATAAGCACTTCACTACGCCATTCATAACAGGTGAGTAAGTATTATGTGAAATATAGCCTAAGAGACCCACACGGTGCACACACTTGTCACCTTTACACACGTGGGACAAGGAGTCTCCGGAGATCACATAAGTAAAACTCACTTGACTAGCATAGTGACATCTAGATTACAAGCATCATCATATGAATCTCAATCATGTAAGGCAGCTCATGAGATTATTGTATTGAAGCACATAGGAGAGAGATGAACCACATAGCTACCGGTACAGCCCCGAGCCTCGATGGAGAACTACTCCCTCCTCATGGGAGGAAGCAGCGGTGATGAAGATGGCGGTGGAGATGGCAGCGGTGTCGATGGAGAAGCCTTCCGGGGGCACTTCCCCGCTCCGGCAGGGTGCCGGAACAGAGACTCCTGTCCCCTAGATCTTGGCTTCGCGATGGCGGCGGCTCTGGAAGGTTTTCCGTATCGTGGTTTTTCGTATCAGGGTTTTCTCGACGGAGGCTTTAAATAGGCGAAGAGGCGGCGCAGGAGGGCTGAAGGGGCGACGACACTATAGGGCGGCGCGGCCGTGGTCCCGGGCCGCGCCGGCCTATGGTCCGGGGGCCCGGTGCCCCCCTCCGGTCCTTCTCGTGTGTTCCGGATGCTTCCGGTGAAAATAGGAACCCGGGTCTTGATTTCGTCCGATTCCGAGAATATTTCGTTACTAGGATTTCGAAACCAAAAACAGCAGAAAACGAGAACCGGCTCTTCGGCATCTTGTTAATAGGTTAGTTCCGGAAAATGCACAAATATGACATAAAGTGTGCATAAAACATGTAGGTATCATCAATAATATGGCATAGAACATAAGAAATTATCGATACGTCGGAGACGTATCAAGCATCCCCAAGCTTAGTTACTGCTCGTCCCGAGCGAGGTAAAACGATAACAAAGATAATTTCCGAAGTGATATGCCATCATAACCTTGATCATACTATTTGTAAACATATGTAGTGGATGCAGCGATCAAAACAATGGTAATGACATGAGTAAACAAGTGAATCATAAAGCAAAGACTTTTCATGAATAGTACTTCAAGACAAGCATCAATAAGTCTTGCATAAGAGTTAACTCATAAAGCAATAAATCAAAGTAAAGGTATTGAAGCAACACAAAGGAAGATTAAGTTTCAGCGGTTGCTTTCAACTTGTAACATGTATATCTCATGAATAATTGTCAACATAGAGTAATATAACAAGTACAATATGCAAGTATGTAGGAATCAATGCACGAGTTCACACAAGTGTTTGCTTCTTGAGGTGGAGAGAGATAGGTGAACTGACTCAACATAAAAGTAAAAAGAATGGTCCTTCAAAGAGGAAAGCATCGATTGCTATATTTGTGCTAGAGCTTTTATTTTGAAAACATGAAACAATTTTGTCAATGGTAGTAATAAAGCATATGAGTTATGTAAATTATATCTTACAAGTTGCAAGCCTCATGCAAAGTATACTAATAGTGCCCGCACCTTGTCCTAATTAGCTTGGACTACCGGATCATTGCAATGCACATGTTTTAACCAAGTGTCACAATGGGGTACCTCCATGCCGCCTGTACAAAGGTCTAAGGAGAAAGCTCGCATTTTGGATTTCTCGCTTTTGATTATTCTCAACTTAGACATCCATACCGGGACAACATGGACAACAGATAATGGACTCCTCTTTAATGCATAAGCATGTGGCAACAATTATTATTCTCATATGAGATTGAGGATATGTGTCCAAAACTGAAACTTCCACCATGATTCATGGCTTTAGTTAGCGGCCCAATGTTCTTCTCTAACAATATGCATGCTCCAACCATTAAGGTGGTAGATCTCTCTTACTTCGGACAAGACGGACATGCATAGCAACTCACATGATATTCAACAAAGAATAGTTGATGGCGTCCCCGAAGCATGGTTATCGCACAACAAGCAACTTAATAAGAGATAAAGTGCATAAGTACATATTCAATACCACAATAGTTTTTAAGCTATTTGTCCCATGAGCTATATATTGCAAAGGTGAATGATGGAATTTTAAAGGTAGCACTCAAGCAATTTACTTTGGAATGGCGGAGAAATACCATGTAGTAGGTAGGTATGGTGGACACAAATGGCATAGTGGTTGGCTCAAGTATTTTGGATGCATGAGAAGTATTCCCTCTCGATACAAGGTTTAGGCTAGCAAGGTTATTTGAAACAAACACAAGGATGAATGGTGCAGAAAAACTCACATAAAAGTCATATTGTAAACATTATAAGAATCTACACCGTCTTCCTTGTTGTTCAAAACTCAATACTAGATGTTATCTAGACTCTAGAGAAACCAAATATGCAAACCAAATTAGCAAGCTCCAAGTATTTCTTCATTAATGGGTGCAAAGTATATGATGCAAGAGCTTAAACATGAGCACAACAATTGCCAAGTATCAAATTATCCAAGACATTTTAGAATTACTACATGTAGCATTTTCCAATTCCAACCATATAACAATTTAACGAAGAAGAAACTTCGCCATGAATACTATGAGTAGAGCCTAAGGACATACTTGTCCATATGCTACCAGAGGAGCGTGTCTCTCTCCCATAAAGTGAATGCTAGGATCCATTTTATTCAAACAAAACAAAAAACAAAAACAAACCGACGCTCCAAGCAAAGTGCATAAGATGTGACGGAATAAAAATATAGTTTCAGGGGAGGAACCTGATAATGTTGTCGATGAAGAAGGGGATGCCTTGGGCATCCCCAAGCTTAGACGCTTGAGACTTCTTAGAATATTCAGGGGTGAACCACCGGGGCATCCCCAAGCTTAGAGCTTTCACTCTCCTTGATCATATTGCATCATACTCCTCTCTTGATCCTTGAAAACTTCCTCCACACCAAACTCGAAACAACTCATTAGAGGGTTAGTGCACAATAAAAATTAACATGTTCAGAGGTGACACAATCATTCTTAACACTTCTGGACATTGCATAAAGCTACTGGACATTAATGGATCAAAGAAATTCATCCAACATAGCAAAAGAGGCAATGCGAAATAAAAGGCAGAATCTGTCAAAACAGAACAGTCCGTAAAGATGGATTTTATTAGGCCACCAGAGTTGCTCAAATGAAAATGCTCAAATTGAATGAAAGTTGCGTACATATCTGAGGATCATGCACGTAAATTGGCTTAATTTTCTGAGCTACCTACAGGGAGGTAGACCCAGATTCGTGACAGCAAAGAAATCTGGAACTGCGCGAGTAATCCAAATCTAGTACTTACTTTACTATCAAAGACTTTACTTGGCACAACAAAACATAAAACTAAGATAAGGAGAGGTTGCTACAGTAGTAAACAACTTCGAAGACTCAAATATAAAACAAAGTACTGTAGCAAAATAACACATGGGTTATCTCCCAAGAAGTTCTTTCTTTATAGCCGTTAAGATGGGCTCAGCGGTTTTAATGATGCACTCGCAAGAAATAGTATTTGAAGCAAAAGAGAGCATCAAGAGGCAAATTCAAAGCACATTTAAGTCTAACATGCTTCCTATGCATAGGAATCTTGTAAATAAACAAGTTCATGAAGAGCAAAGTAACAAGCATAGGAAGATAAAACAAGTGTAGCTTCAAAAATTTCAGCACATAGAGAGGCATTTTAGTAACATGAAAATTTCTACAACCATATTTTCCTCTCTCATAATAACTTTCAGTAGCATCATGAGAAAACTCAACAATATAACTATCACATAAAGCATTCTTATCATGATTCTCATGCATAAAATTATTACTCTCCACATAGGCATAATCAATTTTATTAGTTGTAGTGGGAGCAAATTCAACAAAGTAGCTATCATTATTATTCTCATCAAGTGTAGGAGGCATAGTATAATCACAACAAAATTTACTCTCCATAGTAGGTGGCACCAAAAGACCACTATCATTATAATCATCATATATGGGAGGCAAAGTATCATCAAAGAAAATTTTCTCCTCAATGCTTGGGGGACTAAAAAGATCATGAAAACCAGCTTCCCCAAGCTTAGAACTTTCTATATCATTATCAACAATGGTGTTCAAAGCGTTCAAACTAATATTACTACCAGCATGCAAATAAGATTCCATAGGTTTTTTAATTTTCGCATCAAACAATCCATGTTTTAAATCAAGAAATAGAATAAGAAGCTCATTGTTGTCCATTATGCCAAACTAGTGTAAACAAGAAACAAAAAGATGCAATTGCAGGATCTAAAGGAAATAGCTTCGAGCACAAACACAATGGCGCCAGAAAAGTATCGTTACACGGAACCGGAGTATGAGTGCCTTTTTACCTTTCCTCCCCGGCAACGGCGCCGGAAAAGTGCTTGATGTCTACGAGAGCTTCTATTCTTGTAGACAGGTGTTGGGCCTCCAAGAGCAGAGGTTTGTAGAACAGCAGCAAGTTTCGCTTAAGTGGATCACCCAAGGTTTATCGATCTCAGGGAGGAAGAGGTCAAAGATATCCCTCTCATGCAACCCTGCAACCACAAAGCAAGAAGTCTCTTGTGTCCCCAACACACCCAATAGGTGCACTAGTTCGGCGAAGAGATAGTGAAATACGGGTGGTATGAATAAGTAGTAGCAACGGCACCGGAAAAGTGCTTTGCCCGGGACGATAAACAAGCGAGTAGTAACGCAGCAGTAGTAACGCAGCGAACGAGTAAACAAGCAGCGATAGCGATATTTAGGAACAAGGCCTAGGGATTAGACTTTCACTAGTGGACACTCTCAACTTTGATCACATAATAGAATAGATAAATGCATACTCTACACTCTTGTTGGATGATGAACACATTGCGTAGGATTACACGAACCCTCAATGCCGGAGTTAACAAGCTCCACAATTCAATGTTCATATTTAAATAACCTTAGAGTGCAAGAAAGATCAACACGACTAAACCAAGTACTAACACGAGCATGCACGCTGTCACCTTCACACTATGTAGGAGGAATAGATCACATCAATACTATCATAATGATAATTAACTCCACAATCTACAAGAGATCATGATCATAGCATACGCCAAGTACTAACACGGATGCACACACTGTCACCATTACACCGTGCGGGAGGAGTAAACTACTTTAATAACATCACTAGAGTAGCACATAGATAAATTGTGATACAAAACACATTGCAATCATAAAGAGATATAAATAAGCACTTCACTACGCCATTCATAACGAGTGAGTAAGTATTATGTGAAATATAGCCTAAGAGACCCACACGGTGCACACACCTGTCACCTTTACACACGTGGGACAAGGAGTCTCCGGAGATCACATAAGTAAAACTCACTTGACTAGCATAGTGACATCTAGATTACAAGCATCATCATATGAATCTCAATCATGTAAGGCAGCTCATGAGATTATTGTATTGAAGCACATAGGAGAGAGATGAACCACATAGCTACCGGTACAGCCCCGAGCCTCGATGGAGAACTACTCCCTCCTCATGGGAGCAGCAGCGGTGATGAAGATGGCGGTGGAGATGGCAGCGGTGTCGATGGAGAACCCTTCCGGGGGCACTTCCCCGCTCCGGCAGGGTGCCGGAACAGAGACTCCTGTCCCCCAGATCTTGGCTTCGCGATGGCGGCGGCTCTGGAAGGTTTTCCGTATCGTGGTTTTTCGTATCAGGGTTTTCTCGACGGAGGCTTTAAATAGGCGAAGAGGCGGCGCAGGAGGGCTGAAGGGGCGACGACACTATAGGGCGGCGCGGCCAGGGCCTGGGCCGCGCCGGCCTATGGTCTGGGGGCCCAGTGCCCCCCTCTGGTCCTTCTCGTGTGTTCTGGATGCTTCCGGTGAAAATAGGAACACGGGTGTTGATTTCGTCCGATTCCGAGAATATTTCGTTACTAGGATTTCGAAACCAAAAACAGCAGAAAACGAGAACTGGCTCTTCGGCATCTTGTTAATAGGTTAGTTCCAGAAAATGCACGAATATGACATAAAGTGTGCATAAAACATGTAGGTATCATCAATAATATGGCATAGAACATCAGAAATTATCGATACGTCGGAGACGTATCACTCCCTCTTGGAGTCACAAGTATCAACTTGGCCAGAGCCTCTACTAGCAACGGAGAGCATGCAAGAACATAAACAACATATATGATAGATTGATAATCAACTTGACATAGTATTCCATATTCATCGGATCCCAACAAACACAACATGTAGCATTACAAATAGATGATCTTGATCATGATAGGCAGCTCACAAGATCTAACATGATAGCACAATGAGGAGAAGACAGCCATCTAGCTACTGCTATGGACCCATAGTCTAGGGGTGAACTACTCACACATCAATCCGGAGGCGATCATGGTGATGAAGAGTCCTTCGGGAGATGATTCCCCTCTCCGGCAGGGTGCCGGAGGCGATCTCCTAAATCCCCCGAGATGGGATTGGCGGCGGCGGCGTCTCTGGAAGGTTTTCCGTATCGTGGCTCTCGGTACTGGGGTTTTCGCGACGAAGGCTATAAGTAGGCGGAAGGGCGGAGTCGGAGGGCTGACAAGGGGCCCACCCCATAGGGCGGCGCGGGCCCCCCTCTGGCCGCGCGACCCTATGGTGGCGGCGCCTCGTCGCCCCACTTCGTATCCCTTTCGGTCTTCTGGAAGCTTCGTGGAAAAATAAGACCCTGGGCGTTGATTTCATCCAATTCCGAGAATATTTCCTTTGTTGGATTTCTGAAACCAAAAACAGCAGAAAACAGCAACTGGCTCTTCGGCATCTCGTCAATAGGTTAGTGTCGAAAAATGCATAATAATGACATAAAGTGTGTATAAAACATGTGAGTATCATCATAAAAGTAGCATGGAACATAATAAATTATAGATACGTGTGAGACGTATCAGCTACCCAGCCTGGCAGCCTGATGTTCTTCTTTCCCCAGAGAATGATTTCTCCCAGCACCTCTCGGAGTGTAACCCCCCCATCACCTCCAGGGAACTCGAGCTCCAACGTCTCCCACGACGGAACAACTGAATCCACCCCGACACGAGCATAGCCAGCTGGAATCTCATTGCCATGCCATGTTGCCGGCTCACCTTCAGCTACAAATGCAGGTAAGACATAGCCGATCACCACCTTAAAAGACATGTTCCTGATCACCTCATGGAGATCACAAGGTGTTTGCTCCTTGATTCCATCCACGGGGTCGCCAGGACCGGCATCTATCATCCGTGTAGGCGGGGCCTCCGAGTCGGCCACGCTGCTGTCTCGTCGCTGAGATATGCCGGCGGTATTTTCTGGCTCGCGCTGTCCTTTAAGTTAATTAATCTCCCACTGTTGCTGCTGAATCTCCCGCTTCTGCTGGTCTAGTTGCCGTTGGAACTCAGCCATCCGGTCATTCTGCACCTCCAGCTCGCGTTTTTTTGCTCTCGCTCGGCTTCTATAAGTCTCTGCATCATCCGGAAACCCAAGCGCCCACGGAACACTAGGGCCGGAGCCTCTTGTTCGTCCTCCCTTGTCAGGATTATCGAGGACAAGCGTCAGCAAGTCTTTCTCTCTATCGGGAGCAAACTTCAGTTTTCCCGCTTTAATCCGTCACTGCAATCCATTTTTCCCTGGGTACCTTAACCTTGCTGTCACTTTCAACAAGGTTCCCTGTCTTCATGTCGTACTCACAGCCATGCCCAAGGAACCAATTTCGAGTCCTAGTGTCCCATCCTTCTCGATCGGGTTCTGGAGTGATCCCATTCCGCTTCTGTTGCGGTCAAAAACCCACCGGCGAGCAGCGACGGGCAACACAGTAGAGCCGGGAGGCTCCCATGATTGCGGTGGACCCTGGTCCCTCGGGCGACGGCCCGCAATGCCTTCTGGCACACGTCCTGGTGCTTACGAGGGCGTGCCACCCGACCTATACCCGGTCAGGAAGGTGATGGATTGCTTCGACTAGTTTCCTGCATGGCAAACACGTAAACATTAAATATGAGCCCCGATCGGCTCTTAAATTGTTCTGTGGATCGGCTCAAAGAGCCGATTGCCCCATGGTTCATGTTAGATTTATAAGGACATGGGGGATCATGCTTTATCAATATCAAGCTAAACTAATACACCATAGTCTAGGGTTTTCACCGTATAATCGGAACATCCTATGCGTAATTGAGCCTAGCAAATACGTAAGATGATGGAAAACCAACCCTAAAGAGGCCTAAAAACCAACGTGAAGTTGATCCCCGGAACAATCCCTCTAGAGCTTAATAAACCACACCTTACGCACTACCGGATCCTTCAACCCGTTTATAAGGCCTAACCATACGGATATCAAACCAATCCTTGAAGAACAAGGAGCAACTATAACGGATTAGATCTACTAAATAAAGAATCAAGCAAGATGCTGCCCTTACACCTAAAATAGGTGTAAGGGCAGCTAGATATCAAGGGGTAGCGTAGCTAAACAAGTATATCGTGAAAGCATTGTCATCAACCCCAAAACACCTAAGATAAGGGTGTTGCTCGCCATCAAAAAGGCTTCAGCACGAGCAACACCAACAACGAATAAGCGATATCGCCTAGATCGCAAGATGCGATCTAGGCAGCATGTTGCTTACCCGGGAGAAACCCTCGAAATAAGGGGTGGCGATGCGCCTAGATTGATTTGTTGTGAACGTGATCGTCCTCCTTTCTCGATAACCCTAGATACATATTTATAGTCCGTAGACTCTCTAACTTGGGAATAAACCCAACCGTGTACGAGCTAAACTCTATCTCTTAATTCTAACCAACACGTAACCTACTATAATTTACAGATACACGGGCAATCTTGCCCAAACTTCTTGTACAAGGCCGGTTCGGGAATATTTTCCACGTATATCTTCTAAGCCCATCTAATCACGGCCCATCTCCAGACTTGGTTAAATTCTGGTGATAACACATGCCCCCTGGTTTTGGCAATGATAATTTCAAAACCACTCCGTTTTTTCTTCGTAGGGTCACGTCGTGGCAGAGCAGAACCGTCGAAGAATCTTTCATCATGATGCCTTGCCTTCTCAGCTTCTCTGCACGACTTGACAGATTCGGCACCATGTCCTCGAAAACCACCACAGCATTAAATCTCCACTATATCCCCTTTTATTTAACCGCGTCGAGCAACTCGCTTCTTCATCCCCTTCCTCAGTACTAGCCACCGAAAAGCCCTCCTCCACCATGGACTCATCCTCCTCCTCTGCTGCATCGGCTCTCTCCTTCCAATCTTCTTCCTCAATGGGATAAGCCGGAGTGGGACTTCGACTTCGTGCCG
>NC_061510.1:114216868-114298271 GCF_022539505.1 Lolium rigidum
GGAAATGCTTCTACTCCTAGTGCAAAGCGCGCAAAATTACTCGAAGCTGCTAAACTGCTTGAAACCGCTTGTGATAAAGCTGCTTGAAATTTTTTCCAACCTTGGGGATGATAATCCCATTGCTTTAGATTGTAATGATTTAGATTTTGATGATTGCCATATCTCTGAAGTTATAAAGTTCTTGCAAAAACTTGCTAAAAGTCCCAATGCTAGTGCTATAAATTTGGCTTTCACAAAACATATTACAAATGCTCTCATAAAAGCTAGAGAAGAGAAACTAAAACTTGAAACTTCTATTCCTAGAAAGCTAGAGGATGGTTGGGAGCCCATCATTAAAATGAGAATCAAAGATTTTGATTGTAATGCCTTATGTGATCTTGGTGCAAGTATTTACGTTATGCCTAAAAAAGTCTATGATATGCTTGACTTGCCACCATTGAAGAATTGTTATTTGGATGTTAATCTCGCTGATAATGCTAAAAAGAAACCTTTGGGGAAAGTTGATAATGTTCATATTATGGTTAACAATAACCTTGTCCCCGTTGATTTTGTTGTCTTGGATATTGAATGCAATGCATCTTGCCCCATTATATTGGGAAGACCTTTTCTTCGAACCGTTGGTGCTACTATTGATATGAAGGAAGGTAATATTAAATATCAATTTCCTCTCAAGAAAGGTATGGAACACTTCCCTAGAAAGAGAATGAAGTTACCTTATGATTCTATCATTAGAACAAATTATGATGTTGATGCTTCGTCTCTTGATGTTACTTGAGATACACTTTCGCGCCTAGGCGAAAGGCGTTAAAGAAAAGCGCTTATGGGAGACAACCCATGTTTTTACTCCAGTATTTTTGTTTTATATTTGTGTCTTGGAAGTTGTTTACTACTGTAGCAACCTCTCCTTATCTTAGTTTTGAGTTTTGTTGTGCCAAGTAAAGTCTTTGATAGAAAAGTAAGTACTAGATTTGGATTATTGCGCAGTTCCAGATTTCTTTGCTGTCACGAATCTGGGTCTATCTCCCTGTAGGTAGCTCAGAAAATTACGCCAATTTACGAGCATGATCCTCAGATATATACGCAACTTTCATTCAATTTGAGCATTTTCGTTTGAGCAAGTCTGGTGGCCTAATAAAATCCATCTTTACGGACTGTTCTGTTTTGACAGATTCTGTCTTTTATTTCGCATTGCCTCTTTTGCTATGTTGGATGAATTTCTTTGATCCACTAATGTCCAGTAGCTTTATGCAATGTCCAGAAGTGTTAAGAATGATTGTGTCACCTCTGAACATGTGAATTTTTATTATGCACTAACCCTCTAATGAGTTGTTTCGAGTTTGGTGTGGAGGAAGTTTTCAAGGATCAAGAGAGGAGTATGATGCAATATGATCAAGGAGAGTGAAAGCTCTAAGCTTGGGGATGCCCCGGTGGTTCACCCCTGCATATATTAAGAAGACTCAAGCGTCTAAGCTTGGGGATGCCCAAGGCATCCCCTTCTTCATCGACAACATTATCGGGTTCCTCCCCGAAACTATATTTTTATTCGGCCACATCTTATGTACTTTGCTTGGAGCGTCGGTTTGTTTTTGTTTTTTGTTTTGTTTGAATAAAATGGATCCTAGCATTAACTTTATGGGAGAGAGACACGCTCCGCTGTAGCATATGGACAAATATGTCCTTAGGCTCTACTCATAGTATTCATGGCGAAGTTCTTCTTCGTTAAATTGTTATATGGTTGGAATTGGAAAATGATACATGTAGTAAATTGCTATAATGTCTTGGATAATTTGATACTTGGCAATTGTTGTGCTCATGTTTAAGCTCTTGCATCATATACTTTGCACCCATTAATGAAGAAATACTTAGAGCTTGCTAATTTGGTTTGCATATTTGGTTTCTCTAGAGTCTAGATAACATCTAGTATTGAGTTTTGAACAACAAGGAAGACGGTATGGAGTCTTATAATGTTTACCATATGTCTTTTATGTGAGTTTTGCTGTACCGTTCATCCTTGTGTTTGTTTCAAATAACCTTGCTAGCCTAAACCTTGTATCGAGAGGGAATACTTCTCATGCATCCAAAATCCTTGAGCCAACCACTATGCCATTTGTGTCCACCATACCTACCTACTACATGGTATTTATCCGCCATTCCAAAGTAAATTGCTTGAGTGCTACCTTTAAAATTCCATCATTCACCTTTGCAATATATAGCTCATGGGACAAATAGCTTAAAAACTATTGTAGTATTGAATATGTACTTATGCACTTTATCTCTTATTAAGTTGCTTGTTGAGCGATAACCATGTTTCTGGGGACGCCATCAACTATTCTTTGTTGGATATCATGTGAGGTGCTATGCATGTCCGTCTTGTCTGAAGCAAGAGAGATCTACCACCTTCATGGTTGGAGCATGCATATTGTTAGAGAAGAACTTTGGGCCGCTAACTAAAGCCATGATTCATGGTGGAAGTTTCAGTTTGGACATATATCCTCAATCTCATATGAGAATAATAATTGTTGCCACATGCTTATGCATTAAAGAGGAGTCCATTATTTGTTGTCCATGTTGTCCCGGTATGGATGTCTAAGTTGAGAATAATCAAAAGCGAGAAATCCAAAATGCGAGCTTTCTCCTTAGACCTTTGTACGAGGCGGCATGGAGGTACCCCATTGTGACACTTGGTCAAAACATGTGCATTGCAAAGATCCGGTAGTCCAAGTTAATTAGGACAAGGTGCGGGCACTATTAGTATACTATGCATGAGACTTGCAACTTGTAAGATATAATGTACATAACTCATATGCTTTATTACTACCGTTGACAAAATTGTTTCATGTTTTCAAAATAAAAGCTCTAGCACAAATATAGCAATCGATGCTTTCCTCTTTGAAGGACCATTCTTTTTACTTTTATGTTGAGTCAGTTCACCTATTTCTCTCCACCTCAAGAAGCAAACACTTGTGTGAACCGTGCATTGATTCCTACATACTTGCATATTGTACTTGTTATATTACTCTATGTTGACAATTATCCATGAGATATACATGTTACAAGTTGAAAGCAACCGCTGAAACTTAATCTTCCTTTGTGTTGCTTCAATACCTTTACTTTGATTTATTGCTTTATGAGTTAACTCTTATGCAAGACTTATTAATACTTGTCTTGAAGTACTATTCATGAAAAGTCTTTGCTATATGATTCACTTGTTTACTCATGTCATTACCATTGTTTTGATCGCTGCATCCACTACATATGTTTACAAATAGTATGATCAAGGTTATGATGGCATATCACTTCAGAAATTATCTTTGTTATCGTTTTACCTCGCTCGGGACGAGCAGAACTAAGCTTGGGGATGCTTGATACGTCTCCGACGTATCGATAATTTCTTATGTTCTATGCCATATTATTGATGATACCTACATGTTTTATGCACACTTTATGTCATATTCGTGCATTTTCTGGAACTAACCTATTAACAAGATGCCGAAGTGCCCGTTCCTGTTTTCTGCTGTTTTTGGTTTCAGAAATCCTACTAACGAAATATTCTCGGAATTGGACGAAACGAAGACCCAGGGGCCTATTTTTCCACGGAGCTTCCGGAAGACCGAAGAACACACGAAGTGGGGCCACGAGGTGGCCAAACCACAGGGCCGCGCGGCCCAGGGGGGGCCCGCGCCGCCCTATGGTGTGGCCCCCTCGTCTGGCCCCCGACTCTGCCCTTCCGCCTACTTAAAGCCTCCGTCGCGAAACCCCTGATGCGAAAAACCACGATACGGAAAACCTTACTGAGACGCCGCCGCCGCCGATCCCATCTCGGGGGATCCTGGAGATCTCCTCCGGCACCCCGCCGGAGAGGGGATTCATCTCCCGGAGGACTCTACACCGCCATGGTCGCCTCCGGAGTGATGAGTGAGTAGTTCACCCCTGGACTATGGGTCCATAGCAGTAGCTAGATGGTTGTCTTCTCCTCATTCTGCTTCATTGTTGGATCTTGTGAGCTGCCTAACATGATCAAGATCATCTATCTGTAATTATATATGTTGTGTTTGTCGGGATCCGATGGATAGAGAATACCATGTCATGTTAATTATCAAGTTATTACACATGTGTTGTTTATGATCTTGCATGCTCTCCGTTTCTAGTAGAGGCTCTGGCCAAGTTTTTACTTTTAACTCCAAGAGGGAGTACTTATGCTCGATAGTGGGTTCATGCCCGCATTGACACCGGGACAGTGACGAGAAAGTTCTAAGGTTGTGTTGTGCTTGTTGCCACTAGGGATAAAACATTGGCGCTATGTCCGAGGATGTAGTTGTTGATTACATTACGCACCATACTTAATGCAATTGTCTGTTGTTAGCAACTTAATACTCGGAGGGGTTCGGATGATAACCCGAAGGTGGACTTTTTAGGCATAGATGCGGTTGGATGGCGGTCTATGTACTTTGTCGTAATGCCCAATTAAATCTCACTATACTTATCATGTCATGTATGTGCATTGTTATGCCCTCTCTATTTGTCAATTGCCCGACTGTAATTTGTTCACCCAACATGCTTTTATCTTATGGGAGAGACACCTCTAGTGAACTGTGGACCCCGGTCCATTCTTTAATACTGAAATACAAATCTGCTGCAATACTTGTTTTACTATTTTCTCTGCAAACAATCATCTTCCACACAATACGGTTAATCCTTTGTTACAGCAAGCCGGTGAGATTGACAACCTCACTCGTTTCGTTGGGGCAAAGCACTTTGGTTGTGTTGTGCAGGTTCCACGTTGGCGCCGGAATCTCCGGTGTTGCGCCGCACTACATCCCGCCGCCATCAACCTTCAACGTGCTTCTTGGCTCCTCCTGGTTCGATAAACCTTGGTTTCTTTCTGAGGGAAAACTTGCTGCTGTGCGCATCATACCTTCCTCTTGGGGTTGCCCAACGAACGTGTGAAATACACGCCATCAGGACTCCTTGTTGTTTACATAACACACATGTATCAATGTTTCGGTTAACACAATTATAGCATGGTATGCAAACATTTATCATAAACACAAAGATATTATAATAACCATTTTATTATTGCCTCTTGGGCATATCTCCAACACAAAGTATCGTTTAGGAACAAGTTCACCTGTTGTTTAAGTAGCTTCGCAGAGCCCTTGTAATAGGTCCAATCCGAACTTCATTGGACTTGACCTTCACAGCAGGTTCATCTTCAGTTGGTAATGACGGAGGTGGTAGTGTGGTAGGGATGTCCTCATCAGGCTTCTTCAAAAATATCACATCCCTCGGAGTGGTACAATAGAAATATTGCAGGTCTTAAATAGCTCACATTATTATTCCAAACCACATGTTCACAAACATCTCGGTATTCTCACAGGTCCGATGAGAGCACCACTAAGACATAAAATTGTTTCAAGGTACTTTTACAACTCACAAACTACTAAAGTAGACAACATGAGAGCTCATCAACTTATTTAGGTTAGACGCTACGCTGCCCGGCTCAGCTATGCCTACTGCGTGACACTACTCCTCCGCCTCCACTTCTTCGGTGTCGTAGACTATCCCATAGTCCACTCCTTCGACACCTCCGGACAAGTCTGGCTCCTCGTAGACCAAGTCGTATTCGCCTTCAGGTGCTTCGGTCTCACAATCTAGCAAGGGTTTAGAAGGAAAGGTGAGTACAGGGGTGCTCAACAAGTTCAAAAGAAAAGGTGTTTGATGAACTAGCTACGACCGTTGATCAAAATATCTCAGGTCAATGCATGTTTCGCAAACATTTCTTCAAAAGGTTTATTTTATTCTGAAAACTATGCCCGCCAGTCTTCACAGGTTGACCAGAACTTCATGGAGTTCCTTTCGTGCCGCGTTCGTAGTTCCCTTCCCGGAACAGGGAGTGACAAACCACAATTTTATACACTCTGCAGAGGTACGTTACTTTTTTCATGAGAGAACTTATCCTTGTTGCCAACCGGGCATACCTTCCCGTCCACACTTCCTTGGTGTGAGGCCCAGTATAAGAACCAAGCCAATCACCGCCTTCTCTGCGTCCTTGCATACCCACCCTTTAGTCCATACACATATCCCCGGTAGATATCTCACGTTCATACGGCTTTACCCCCGATATGCTATGGACAATCCATCATAGACGGTAGAGCGCCCTTCATCCACACGCATGGGGAGATTAAGTCCATCCCAAACTACTTGGTGTTCACCAACACACAGCAAGGCTCTATTGTAACATCCCAAATTTCAAATCAATGAAAGAGAAGAAGTTCAATACCCAAATTTTGGAACCAACAAAAACTTTTATTTGCATATAGTACCCTGCATAGGAATTGTGCATTATTGTGTGATTGCCATGATGCTTGATTATGTCCTATTGTGCTACAACTCAAAACCCTTGTTTGATCATGCAAAGGTCAACAAGCAAATCAAAGAAAAAGAAAAGAAATAAAATAGAAAAATCACAAAACCCTCACATATGGTTTATGCCATTTTTGTAATTCTTCAACCTAGACCATTTTGGCTTGCACCAATGGTTGGAGAATGTTACTAAACACTTATAACACTTTTTGAATCAAACCGAATCAAATCAAATCAAATTTGAGATCAAATAGTGCTCACATGCACTAATGGTCAAATCTGCCATTTCTAGTCTGATCACTACTTTGAGCCCCTGTAGTTTGAGATTTTCAAACCAAACAATTCCAACTCTTTGCACCTAATCCAAGTACACATCAAGATGAGCAACTTTGGTAAATACCACTAGTACAAATTCATCCTAGATTCAAAACTATGCTCAAGCAAAGTTGGGACTTTTTAACAATTTTAACATCACTCCCACTTTGAAAATTTGCAATTCTTTTTATTTTAAATTTCCACCACCACCAAGGTGTGAGGTGGATCATCTGAAGCAAGTCCAATCCATCCCTCTCAGAATTTTCAAATTTCGTTGCACCATTCAAATTTGACAAAAACTTGGGATTTCAAATCCAATTCAAATCAAAAACACTATTCTAAATAGTGTTTGGCCCAAACCTCTCACCACTTGTCCCTACCCTGTCCCCTGGTTCCCTCTCCACCTCAGCTATGCATAGCAACCCTAGGAGGAGAGCTGGCCATGGCCAAACTCTAGCCATGTCGTGCTCCCCCTCCCTCCTCTCTTCCCCAGCTCTGGCCCCCTTGCCAAATGGCACCACCTCACCCCACTGCAACTGCCTACCCTAGCCCTGGTCGAGGAAAAACCCTGCAAGCCCCAGACACGAGCGCGGCCTCGACGGCCAGGCCATGCCGACGACGCCGTGCGCATGCCCACGGGCACGCCATGGCCACGCGCTGCCTCGACGCTCTACACTGCCCCTGGCCCCCCTCTCTCTTCCTTGAGCATCGCCGTGACACCGCGACGCTGCCAGACACTCGCACGACACCGACCCGCACCCGCCGTTGCCGGAGAAGGCGACCGAAGCCCGCCGTTGCCGCGCAGCACCCGCGACCACCAGACCAAATTGGGCACCGCCTAGCCTATCTGTCGCCACCCAGAGGACCGCCAGGATGCGCTGCACAGGACACTGCCCACGCCTAGCTCGCTAGCTCGCCGGAGAACCCGCGCCGTGGTCGACATTGCCGCAGCGCCTCAGCACTCTCCCTCGCCTATAAAAGGAGGCCTCCACCCGACGAATTCTTCACACCATCGCCTTCACCTCACCTCCCTCGACCTCCTCCACTGCTCCTCTGCCTCGATTAGTCGCCGTAGCCACCCAATTGCAACCTCACTGCCGTGCGCCGTCGCGGAAGCTCGCCGACGATTCCGGCCACCATTGGAGACACCGCCGGTACCAGGGAGTTCGCCGTCGTCCACCACTTCGTCGAGCACACTGCCCACCCTCGCTGGAGCCACGGTGAGCCCTCCGACCCCCTAGCTCCGCCGCGCCAGTGAGCTTATCTCGCCGGCGACGACGACGAACCTGAGCCGTTGGATTTTGATCTAATCCAACGCCTCCCAGCACCCCGTACCGCTTCACCTGTTAAATAGAGACTGACGGGTGGCCCCCACCTCGCCAGACAGCCCACGTGTGCGAGACGCGTGGTGGGCTGGAATTCCTCATTTGAACCGTTTCGGCCCGTTTAGTCTTCCCGCCGGCCCGTTTATTTTCAAATCTCAATTTCTGTTTAATTCAAAAATGCTTACTGGTCCTGTTTTCAAAATTCAATAGAATCAAATTGGCTCAGTCAAATTTGATGAATTATATACCGTTGGAAAGCTAGTAAAAATATCTACACAACCCCGCTGGTCTCATCTTGATATTCCCTTTGGAATTAATGTGACAAAAAGAACAAGTCAGGGACTTTTGCACATTCAAACAATTATTAAAAATCAACCAAAAATACTTTTGAGTTGATTTCAACTCTCATAGCTCACTTTTCACTTACACTAATTGTTTCTGCAAAAATATGGCATGGTTGCTTTGAGTGATCATGGCCTAGTTTAAAGAAAGGACTTTATGGCTGTTCTAGTCAAATGATATTGTCCAAAACTATTATGTAAATTGTATGAGAGGCTTGCTCTCATTTAAATCTTGTCCCAAGTACTTTCATATGAAGTTGTGACCCTGGTATAATTACTCTCACATGGAATTACTTGGTGATATTAAATAATAAGTGGTATTGATAAATGGTATGAGGTATTCTACCTCATTTAAATTATTTTCCTCAAATGATGATGATGAATGGTTGACTTGGGTCAACATGGATTCATGCATGATTTTTGGAGAAGCTTAAATCTTAATAAGATTCAATAAGAGGAAATTATTTCCTCCAAGAACCAAATAGAAACTCTAATCTACATATGGTAATGAGAGGAAATTATTTTTCTCTTAAAAAGAAAACAAAGCCAACTCACATACTAGTAAGTGTGGAATGCTAGGATAGTTGTGTGAACCCATTGTGTATGCTTAGTATAGCTCTTGAACCTTGTTTGGTGATTGTTACTTCGTATCCGTTTTTAGACGCTAGCACCGAAGAGTACCAGGAGGAGGAGGTCTACTATCAAGAGGAGGAAGACCACTTTGACCAGTACACCACCCAAGGCAAGCTAATATTCTTGCAATTGCAAAGCTCTCCTTGAGCAAGGCACCATTACTTTACTTTTGTGCAATAAGCCCATCCCAAGGTTTTAACTTACAAGTTTTGGTTTCTCAAGTTTACTTTTTGATTCATGATTCACTTGGTCTAGCTAGATAAGTAGTCAAGAGTATCAAAATTAGCCTAAGAAGCTTGTGAAGATAGATAGCACCTTTATGACTAGTGGCTAGTGCTAATTAAAATTTGACTGCTCTAGATGGGAACTTGTGAGTTTGAAATGAATTTGAAAACCTTGGAATGATGAAGTCATTCCATCAACCCTACAAGATTCCATCAACCCTAAGCCCCTATCGGAGGGCATTTCCGAGGAGCACCCTCGACAATTGGCTAAGGGGGCTGCCGAAAGGTTCTGTTAAATCATGGGATGACCTAGTAGATGCCTTCGTCGCCAACTTCCAGGCAACATACAAAGGCCCGTCGGGATCGAAGAGCTGCGGAATTCCCGCCAGAAGCCGAAGGAATCGATGCGTTCATACATCGGGAGATTCACAAAACTCCTGAACGCCGCCGAAGACGTATCTGTCGACAGAGCAATCGACGCTTTCAGCGACGGCGTTCAGCGAGAAAGCTACATAGAGGAACTTGGGCGCAAAAAGCCGAAAACCATAACCAGGTTACTGGAAATCTCCAACAGCTGGGCCGATGGCGAAGACAACGTTCGAAGGCCACGACAACGCAGCGACGATGAAGAAGATGACCAGCCGAAACACGATTTGGGTGGCCGTAGGGATCGCAACAAGAGAAGGAAGAACCGCAGCTTACGATGACAACAACTTGGTGGCCGCAGGCTACTCGATCGGCGGGGGCGATCGGTATGATGACAGGCGAGACGATCGACATGACGGTAATCGGAGCAACTCTGGGAACCCTGGCAACTACAAACCACGACAACAGAGAGCACCCGAACTGCCCTACGCCGAGCAGATCAACGCCCCATGCTACCTGCATTCATATACCGACTCCAAGGATGGTAAAATAAAGTCTAGCCACCTGCTCAGGGACTGTCGACAGTTCATCGATATGCATAAACTCATCCAGCAGGCAGGCCAGCAACAGCTACCACCACCACCGCCACCCCCACCACAACATCAGGTCCAGCAAGATCAACCTCATCAACCCAACGAGCCATTTCCACCACCACGAGGGCAGATGAGCATGATCCATAGGACAGGTGTCTCGAAAAGAGAGATGAAGAAACTCACCCAAGAGATCAACTTGGCAGAAAGCATCATGGCAAACATCCCTGAGTACGTCGAATGGTCCTCTCAGAACATTACGTTCAGTCGAGCAGATCACCCGATGACCATACCAAAACCAGGGCACGCTGCTTTGGTAGTCGAAGCACAAGTTGGGGGGTTCAATATGAGCAAAGTTTTCATGGATGGTGGCAGCGGGCTAAACCTGATATTTGTCGACACAATTAGAAGTATGGGGATCACCATGAACATGTTGGAAGAAACAGACACCTGCTTTCACGGGATCCTTCCAACCGCACCGGGCTACTCTCTTGGCAAAGTCTACCTGAATGTCATCTTTGGTAGGGCCGACAATTTCAGGAAGGAGAAGATCGAGTTTGAAGTGGTGAACTGGGAGTCACAGTATCACGCTATACTCGGGAGACCAGCGTATGCCAAGTTCATGGTTGTGCCGCATTATGCATACCTCAAGCTGAAAATGCCTGGGAACAACGGGACAAACATCACAGTCTATGGAAGTTTCTCACGCTCGGACAATTGTGATCGCGACTTTCAGAGGATTGCTGCAAAGTTCGGGTCACAGCAAGAAATCGTCGACCCTCCGCCCAAGCTGTCTATACGAGAAATTAAAGAAGAAAAATGTGGGGACCCCGGACTAGCCGTCCGAAATACCCTGTTATGTATACAGCTCACGATCCCATGATCAGTGTGTCGTGAACACATAACCGAACTGATATCAAATTACACCATCCATTACAAAGCGGAATAAAAAAAAAATTACAATGAGGTCACATGACCATTGCTTACATAATAGCCTCGAAGGGCCTAACTAAACATCAGAGTAGCAACATCACTTCAGCAGCGCAGTACCCAAGTCATCTGCCATAACCCTACAGGAAACTGACTGGGCAGACCACCACTTCAAGAGGCACTTGCGGTGTTAACTGAGCCATAGGGGATACGCGGTGAGTTAGTAAGTTGATGAAAGTCCTGGTTGGTATCCACATGAAGCAACAACAGAGGTCGTCGAAGACTATCTTCGACTTGACGGTCGGTGCGGACTTGTATCAGTTAAGAAGTGAGCGGGTAAATTACACCTAATCTTGAGTCCTGAGGTATCTTCAGGAGCTTCACTTGATGAGGACCAGATGGACCATGTGATGTAGCTTGTTTTGACGCTAATGTTCTCTCATCTAGCTAGACGGTGTGTTAGAGGGATAGTTGTCAAAAAGATACCCCCGAGGTTAGTGCGGTTATGCTCTAAGGTTAGCCCAAATGAGTATGTCTTCTCGCCGAGGTGCAGTCACTCTTGAAGGTAGGGGCTTCTGCCTACGTGCCACTGGATCCTCCCCCCCTTTGTAAGGCCTAACTATTGCAGATATTAAACTAATCCTTGTAGAACAAGGAGCAATCGTAACGGATCGGATCTACTAAATAATGATCAAGCGGGGTGCCGCCCCCACACCGGAGATAGGCGTGAGGGCGGCTAGATATGCAAGGGTTGCACTACGTAAGCATGCTTAAACGAAGAACAATGCTAACCCTAACACATCTAATGATAACTACGTTGCTCGCCATCAAAAGCGCTTCGAGTACGAGCAACGCATGAACAACGTGGGCTTGTGCTGCCTAGATCGCAAGATGCGATCTAGGCAGCATGTCGCTTACCCGATAGAAACCCTCGAGACGAAGGAGTTGGCGATGCGCCGAGATTGGTTTGTTTTGGGGTTGAACGTGAGTTGTTGTTTATTCCATAAACCCTAGGTACATATTTATAGTCCAGGGGACTTTCTAACGTGGGAATATCCCATCGTGCACGATACAAACTCTAACCCTTATCTAAGATAATAAACTACTAAATAAAGATACACGGGCAATTCAGCCCAAACCCTTCGTGCCAGGCCGCTTCAGAAATCTTCCACATGTAATCTTCCAAGCCCGGCCCACCTCTGGATTTGTCTAAAATCTGGTGATAACAGTAGTCTTCTTGCTTAACATCCTGGGGATGTGAGGTCTTCGAAGAGGTAGTTGTTGAGGTACTCCCGATGTCGAGACCTTCTCGTGGCTGGCCTAAAAATTACTAGTAAAGAAACTGAGGACTCGATCCCTGGCGACTGCAAAAAGTGCAAGTCCATGGAGGAACAAGGTCAGATCTTTGACATACTTTGGTGAAAACCAAAGACATGATGTTATCATCCCTACATGAGCACGACTAAGTCGGCATCCCACCTTCAATAGCTGCTGTTGGAGATACGTGAGACTTCATAAAAGGTTGATCCATCTTCGACTTCGAGTCTCCGGTCTGAGTCGGGGACATCGTCCAATATGTAGGTTTGAAATGGATGAGACAATAGCGTAAGAATTTTCAAACATTTTAATAAAGCGGAGGGATAAGAATTTAGAAGCTTTGAATAAATAAGAGGAGTAGAAGCTATACTTCCGATTAAAGAAACAATTTGTTTCATAAATAGTTTTCTCCAAGTATTTGTTTCCTAACTAACGTCCATGCTAACTAAGGTCTCCTACAGTCAGGATAGCTCGATACCAGCTCGTGGGGACCCCGGACTAGCCGTCCGAAATACCCTCGTTATGTATACAGTTCACGATCCCATGATCGGTGTGTCGTGAACACATAACCGAACCGATATCAAATTACACCATCCATTACAAAGCGGAATAAGAAAATTACAATGAGGTCACATGACCATTGCTTACATAATAGCCTCGAAGGGCCTAACTAAACATCAGAGTAGCAACATCACTTCAGCAGCGCAATACCCAAGTCATCTGCCATAACCCTACAGGCAACTGACTGGGAAGACGTTCCTAGCTCGCATATACGTCGCCAACTCCTTCTTCATCTGTCGAGTTCCCTTCAAGTCTGGCCAAGTAAATAGCCAGGGACAAAGCCGTGAGTACATTGGAATTGTACTCGCAAACCATCAGGAAAGGTACTTTACAAGAGTGCGAGATAACAAGTGCTAATCTAAAATGACAAGAGGGAAGAGCTAATATCTCTAGTGGAATTAGCATGTGGAAGAGAAATAGTTTCTCTTGTGGATATAGCATGTGAAAGAGAAATAGTTTCTCTTGTGGATGTACCATGTGAAAGAGAAATAGTTTCTCTTGTGGATATAGCATGTGAAAGAGAAATAGTTTCTCTTGTGGATATAACATCCCGACATCTCAAGTGATGGGGACACTATGGTGGTCCTATGACATCTCTATATCTTTATTGAAGAAGATACTTCAAAGATAGACTACGACATCTCTATACCTTTAAAGAAGAGGTAGCGTTCCGGTATCTCAATTGATGCGGGCGCTATGGAAGTCCTATGACATCTCTATATCTTTGTTAAAGAAGAGTTCTTCTTCAAGAAACATTAGGTAAGAGTTCCCCACTTGGCCTCAATTTTTACCACGACCATCCCCATATGGGCAACACACGCCCATTTTCCGTACCTTTCCGGTACACATAAACACAACACTTCCTTTGCAAATCATTTGTCCAAAAACAAAACTCAAGCCCCGGTTAAGTATGGCCATTTCAACTTGTCCATGACCGCGGACGCGGCTATTCGAATAGATTTGACTCTGCAGAGTTTGCACACTTTCCCCACAACTATCCGGATACCTATCGTGTGGGCATCATCCCCGCATAACAACATATGCCACGACGGATACCCGGACATAACCTTGCGCCCGTCTCCACTGGCACGAGTCCTTCCCTGCGGGCTTACCCCTTCCCGGCACCCCGGCAGCATACCTCTTTTTGAGCATATCTCCGGCGCCATGACAGAAGACCCTCGCAATCGTCCGGCTATCGGTTAAGACGAGTGTATTGCCTCCTCCGGAGCGCAACCCGGTGTCGGAGGTCATCGTGACCCTCCCTAGAAAGTTGCGAAGGGTGCTCCCGCCAGCTTCAACAAACTACGGGCTAAGCCCCGTCCCACACCAGGGTAGTGTGGTTGCGCGATAAAAAGTTGGGACGGCGAACACTTATACGCAGATGCTCCTTTAAAAACATTTTTCCCACTCTTTCTTTACTTGCCAACAACCAACCATATTCCTCCAACATCCTTGTCCAAATACCTTGTCTTTCCAAAACATACACTTGGGTAGAGTTAACTTACCCAAGGTTTTCAAAAACATTTACAACAAGGTAAGCCTTGAGGGGTTCCCAACCTATAGTTTCATGAGTTGAACTAGTATTGCACTTTGGCCAAGATGAGAGTCATCTTGCCATAGAAGGTATCAAAGGAGTAATGGAGTGGATCATACTTGCTTTAAGGTAAGCATGTATTATGACAACACAAGGAGGATTATACTTTCAGATTTGTGGTGCTAAATATACAACTTAGATAGTGGAGTATCACTATCCAACATACTCTCCAATGGGTACACGGCATACTCCTCTCAAGTTGAGAATATACCAAGATCATGACATTGATACCTCTATACTACAAAGGGGGTGGATGTGGTTGTAAGTTACTATCTTGAGATGGAACATGCTCAAGTTGAGCATACAAGATAACCAAGTGGAATAGCACGGCCATAATATCATGCATCCCATAACACAAGGACAATAGTGGAGTATCACCACTAGGGAGTACCCCACTTGCAATCACACATAGATGACATAAATAGAGAGAATAACACACATAGAATTCAAGGTGCTTTGGACATCATCAAATGACATCCAACTAGACACCAAATCAGAGATCAAAAGATGGCTTGCCTTGGCTTATTTGTCCCCGGACTTCTTCAGCTCCATCAATATAAGAATCCCAACAACATAAATAAAATCCTCGTCCGATTCCACTTCTTCTTCTTCTCCGGAATTGTGCGCATCTATTGCCGGAAAATATAAAAGGAACACAATCAATCACATTGCTCCAAACATAACAAGCATGCAACATTCAACAATCAATAGCTAACCACTTTACTAAGAGCTAACATACAAAAGACTTATAGGTACTACAAAGCAACTAAAAGAAAACCCATTTTATTTACCTAGTAAAGGTATGAGAGTATCACAACTTAGCAATTGCCTCTCTCGGTTATCACCATGGTATAAACCAAACATCCCCTGGTAGATAACATCATAAAGAGGACAAGAGCATTACTTTGACATCAAATACATTCACAAAACATTTTCAAACATTTTAGGAAAAGTAGAAAACAGTTTTCCTAACTTAGTTTGCTCACATAACACAACATCCAAAATAGGAAGCAAACCATATTCCACACCATTTGAAAACTTAAGCAAAACAATAGGGCTAATGTTAAGTTGCAGAGGTTTTGTTTTGCAAGCATAAAACAAAGGTTGCCCAACTCTAGTAAAAAGAGTTGGTCAAGGGTTTTAAATAAACCGAAAAGTTTTGCTTCAACAATGCATGTCACACATATACATTACTAACAGCAACAAATATGTATGAACAGAGACTAATAGTATTTTTCCTAGATGTCCAGTACTAATACAAGACTAACCAAATTGGATTCACTCAAAAATATTAATCCTACAATTTTAGGAATTTCTTTGAATCTGACTGTACAGAAAACAAGATCTGTAAGCCATAAATCGTAGAAAAATCCTAAAAATATGAGACCATTGGCATTTGAAAGATATTTAAACAGAGATGCACACACAATTGGATTTGGGTTCAAAATGTTTCTGAAACTCTCACAAATGGATTGACAATATTACTGCATGTCTATACCATTTGCTTTACCTCTGGAGTTACAGAACAAGATAAATGTTTGAAACTTGTTTGAGAAGACTAACAAAACAATCAGTAGTACTACCAAATTGGAATCACTCAGTTAGGTTCAAAAATGGATTTTTGGTGATTTAAAAACTAACAGACATGTCTGCAGGACACACAGAACAAGTTTAATTCACCACAAATCGTACATAACTCATAAAAATATGAGGTCAGTTGCATCTGAAAGGTATTGAAAAGCTGGTTCTTACCCAACTGGTTTCATTCAAAAATTCGTTTCCAAGCTCCTGATTTAATTCGACAAAGTCAGATCTGACCAGATCTTGATCTGTGAACCATTTCAGTTTCAGGAGGTCAATCGAAGTGAAACCACCGCCAAAATGGAGGTATTGAAGAGGGCTTTCACCACGGACAGTCCGTAACGAATTTGATGATGAGACCAATGCCAAGTTGTAGATCTTTTCCGTATCTTTCTGTGGAACTTTGAATCACTCGATTTGGATCTGCACAAGAGATTTGGTGGATTCTACAAGTTCGTACCAGAATCTGAAACAGCAAGATTACATAAATTACTGCAAGGTTTTGGACGAACTTTGCTCAAGAACTTCAGATCTGAGGATAGCTCAACCTTTTCCATGCTTGGACCAACATGCACCTGCATCAAGATCCAATCTTGTGAGAGGAGAAAGGAGAAAGGGAGCTGGATTCATCAAAGGTTAGGGAAGAAGAGAGTGAGAGGGATGCTCTCATGGTGAGGGGGAGCTTGAGGGAGGAGGGGAGCTTCATCTTGGTGGGTTTTCATGGCCATGTCCGGCCATGCAAGCAAGGAGGAGCAGCAGCTCGTGGGAGAAGGAGGGGAGGGAGTGGGTGTGAGTGGAGAGAGCAAAAATGAGAGCAAAGGGGGAGGTGGCCGGCCAAGGAGGGGTTTTTATAGAGGGAGGGAGTGATGGCAGCACCTTATTTGATTGGCCAAGGTGGGTGGCTGCCCATTTATTTGTTGGGGTAGTTGGGAGGCAAGGCTTGCAAGAGAAGAAAATGAGGAGGAGGGGCTGGCCGAATTTCAAGTCATGGACGGCACCTTTCTTGTCATGAGCAAGTGAGAAATGTGAGAGAGATGCACAACATCAATGTGTATAGTCCAAGGCATGATGTTGAGGATATAATGCCAAGGGGTGACTTTGATGAGGATTAAAAATAGGAGTAGATACATATAGATAGAAAGTAATATGAAGGTGACATGTGCCATGAGAATAATCTCCACCAATTTGGTTGAGACCAACTTATGATGAAGATAGTTCCCAAGGTAGAGTTAATGAAGAGAAGTTTTCATTTTAATTCAAAATTGAGAAGATTGGGATTGATCACATGCAACAATGCATGAGCATGTCAAGATAGGTGGGATGGTGATGGTGGTTTAGTCAATGGTAGAGCAAGGCTAAGAGAGATGGTGAGTGAAATAACCATATACTCACAAGGATGAATATGGTGACATGAATCTCCAATTCATGAGGTCAAGGTGATGATGGAAAGAAATAGAGGAGTGAGATAGGCATAATAAAATATAAGTTGCTCTACAAATAAGAGGTCAATTGGGAGGGATTTTAAAGTATCAAATGATCATCCACTTGATCAAGAATTGGAGGATGAGGGGGTACAATGGGGTAGATCAGAGAGGTACACAAGATGTGCAAAAGTTGCTATTTGAAAAAGAGTTGGATTGAAAGGTTTAGGACACACCTAAATTGTCTAGGGACAATTGGGAATGAACTCAAGTGGAATGGAATTTGAAAATGTTGAGAAAAACTAGTTGGAACATAGGAGTTCAAAATATTCTACTTACTTTCTTAAGTAAAGTAGAGTTTTTCTCAAGTGTAAAATAATCAAGAGAAAAACAAGAATTGGTATAAGTACCATAAACAAGCCTTTTTCTGAAAAGAAAGCAAGATAGAAAATATTGTTTTTAGAAATCAGTACTTGGTAGAAATGGGATGGAAACAAAACCCATTTCAGTTCCTTGTTTTCTTTGAAGAAATATCTTGGGAAGATTTAATAAGACTAGAAGTAGTTTTGTGATCAAAACTAAAGAAGGAAAAAAAACAATAGGGTGTTTGAGAAAGAAAGCTAATTTTAGGGAGGAGTGTTCCCAAGGGTAGATGGTGGCTACAACATGTACCCATCATTCCCACCCTTGGTTTTGTGAAGATTAAACTTGAATAGAACAAGAGGTAAAAGAGAAGGAAGTGATCCAGAGTTGAAACAAAGGGTAGAGTGCAAGGTCAAGTGAATTAAGAGAGTTGCAAGGGTAGACTGAGACATGCAAGACTTGGAGGTTGAAGAGAATGTTGCATAGATGAGATCCATGCATTGAAGTCAACAATAACAGTTGTGGGTGCTTAGAGATCAATTGCCAAAGTCTGGACATTTTAAGCCTGTCAACACAGATGGTCGACATGGCCTCAAAACCAACAAGGATGAGTGGGTATAAGAGAAGGGTGCAAGTTTGGAATCAAGGATGATTTGAGCTATCTTAAACACAAAGAGGAATTTTAAGTAGGCACACTCATGTTGCCATGAGTAGAAAAGTTTGATGTGGAAAAAAAAGGAAAACAACTTTTCCCGAGTCACATAGGTGTTTTATTAGGTGAGTTGCTTGCTTGACCACTAGAGGTGTTGATCTATGAGGCAGCTCAAGACAAAACTCAACAAGAAAATCAAGACAATTCATCTACCAACAGATCAAGGCAATTCATCACCACAAACAGATCAAGGCAATTCATCTAAATTAGTCTATAGAAAAAGTTTTTGTTCCCCCTAATTTTTGCATTATGGACAAATAAACAAGGTTGCAAAAGTTGGGGTCTTACAGATCTTCCACCCTTAAAATAATCTCGTCCCGAGATTACTGAGTGTAGAACTAGAGGGGTTATAAAGTTTAACCAAAGTCAGACTCTATTCTTCTGTAGACGTGTCGTTGTAGAGAAGGTCGTTGCTTCATTTTCTGGGAGACATGATGGATTTCTTCCGAGGGCAAGCTTCGTGAAGGGTTGACTACTCCATGCAGGTGTTGGATCTGTAGTTTCTTCACGGTCCTAGCGGAGGTTCAAGACTGTGGGAGGGTTAGTGCACCCAACGGTGCTTGAACAGGGCTGAAAACTTTTTAGAGTTAGCTTGATTTTAGTGGAAGACGAATTCTTCCACCCTTAAGATTTTTCATCGGGCTTTCGGAAAAAAACTCTGAGCTTCTGCCTTGTAGTTCTGTCTGGGGCTTCTGAAGAAGTCATCGGTCTTCCTTGTTCAGCTGAAGAATCTTCGGGGGCGACGTGCAGACCACCACTCCAAGAGGCACTTGCGGTGTTAACTGAGCCATAGGGGATATGCGGTGAGTTAGTAAGTTGATGAAAGTCCTGGTTGGTATCCACATGAAGCAACAACAGAGGTCGTCGAACACTATCTTCAGCTTGACGGTCGGTGCGGACTTGTATCAGTTAAGAAGTGAGCGGGTAAATTACACCTAATCTTGAGTCCTGAGGTATCTTCAGGAGCTTCACTTGATGAGGACCAGATGTACCATGTGATGTAGCTTGTCTTTGACGCTAATGTTCTCTCATCTAGCTAGACGGTGTGTTAGAGGGATAGTTTTCAAAAAGATACCCCCGAGGTTAGTGCGGTTATGCTCTAAGGTTAGCCCAAATGAGTATGTCTTCTCGCCGAGGTGCAGTCACTCTTGAAGGTAGGGGCTTCTGCTTCGTTGGCGTGGTAGAGTCGCTCCAGCTGATCTTGAAAGTAGTCGGCGTAGATAGGGGTCTGGGTTAGTTTTTCCTGACGGTTGAAAAACAACTGCTAACTGGGTTAGGGTTAGAGCCTTCCGTTAACCTATCCAACTAACTAGCAGTTAGCAAAACGTCGGCGAGGCAAATTTTAATCCTATCATTACATGTGACACCCATACAACCATAACCAGAGACAAAATACCACTAACAGAGGCTACTGGTATTTTTCATAGATGCACAGAAACAAAACAAGATCAACACAATTGGAATCATTCAAAAATATTTATTTTTCAATTTTTGAGACTCAAAATACTAACCAGAAACAGTGATCAAGTTTTATTTATTAAAAATCGCACAAAAATCCTAAAAATACAAGGTCAGTGGCATCTGAAAGATAATTTCATACTTGTTCTAGTGCAATTGGAATCACATCAATCGGAGCTACCAAACTATTTTTATTAGCAAAACAGTACACTGGCAGATTTCCATTTTTAATTTCTGTTTCACAAATTTCAAACAATTAAAAAGGGCGGGAACATCTAAATAGCAAGACATACATGCACACAGCAAACAGATACAAACACCCAAGGAAGAACACTAGGGAACTACAAGCAATCATCAAACCAGACATGGTACTCTAAGTACCCAGAAATTCCTAATGCGCGGGGGTAGCTCAATCAAAGCGATTGAGTTTGTCCTATCCATCCTATAGGTTTAGGGGCTGGTCACATATGTTGCCGTCTTCATTTTGCTCTTATGGACTCCAACATGGATTTTCGGGGCAGTTGGTTGTGAAGCAGGCCTGGTGTTCGGTCTTCTATGTTGAGGCGGAGGAGAAAACTGCGTAGTCTTCTTGCTTAACATCCCGGGGATGTGAGGTCTTCGAAGAGGTAGTTGTTGAGGTACTCCCGATGTCGAGACCTTCTCGTGGCTGGCCTAAAAATTACTAGTCAAGAAACTGAGGACTCGATCCCTGGCGACTGCAAAAAGTGCAAGTCCATGGAGGAACAAGGTCAGATCTTTGACATACTTTGGTGAAAACCAAAGACATGATGTTATCATCCCTACATGAGCACGACTAAGTCGGCATCCCACCTTCAATAGCTGCTGTTGGAGATACGTGAGACTTCATAAAAGGTTGATCCATCTTCGACTTCGAGTCTCCGGTCTGAGTCGGGGACATCGTCCAATATGTAGGTTTGAAATGGATGAGACAATAGCGTAAGAATTTTCAAACATTTTAATAAAGCGGAGGGATAAGAATTTAGAAGCTTTGAATAAATAAGAGGAGTAGAAGCTATACTTCCGATTAAAGAAACAATTTGTTTCATAAATAGTTTTCTCCAAGTATTTGTTTCCTAACTAACGTCCATGCTAACTAAGGTCTCCTACGATCAGGATAGCTCGATACCAGCTCCGTGGGGACCCCCACCGGTGGAAAAACAAGGCTTCGGGAAGCCCCATAAGTCGCGAAGGTAAAGGAACCGCGACTAATGGGGTCTTTAGTCGCGGTTCGTGTGGCGAACCGCGACCAAAGGCCCGGGCCCAGTGGCGCACGGTGGCCAGCCGGTGCACGTGGGGGCTTTAGTCGCGGTTGGCCAGCCCAACCGCGACTAAAGGTGCTCGAAGGCCTTTAGTCGCGGTTGGCCGGGCCAACCGGGACTAAAGCCCCTCCCCTATATATACCCATCCAGCGAGCCAACACTTAGCCATTTGGAGCCATTCTCTTCACAAGTGAGTGTTAGGTTTGCTTTTGGTTCCTCTTATGCACATAAGGTGTTTGATGAAATGCCCCAAGAGCATGAAACAAACATGATATGAAGTGTTGGAGTCACACTTGAGCTTTCTCATTTATTTTTTCCTCCTCGATCGCGGTTAGCAACTTGAACCTTTGATATGTGTCATTGATAAAATATGCATGTGTGTGTAGTTCATTAATTGTTTAATTTATATTGTTTGTAGCTAGTTAGTTTAACAAATGCATGATGGTTAATTATATATTTTATATTATAATAATGCAGATGAATCGGCAATGGATGTACGGTAACCGACTCTCCGGCGAGTTCAGTACGGGTTTGAAAGATTTCCTCGTAGTGGCTAATGCGAACAAGCAGGGGGGTTTTGTTATCTCGTCCATGTGTTAAGTGTAAGAATCGGAAGGGTTACTCTTCCTCAAGAGATGTTCACATGCACCTGCTTCGGCACGGTTTCATGCCAAGCTATAATTGTTGGACCAAGCATGGAGAAAGAGGGGTTATAATGGAAGAAGATGAAGAAGGGGATGATTTCAATGATGAAAGCTATCTTTCTCATTTCGGTGATACTTTCATGGAGGATGCTGAAGGTGAAGGGGAAGGTGAAGAAGACACACGTGATGATCCCGTTGATGATCTTGGTCGGACCATTGCCGATGCACGGAGACGCTGCGAAACCGAAAAAGAGAGGGAGAATTTGGATCGCATGTTAGAGGATCACGGTGAAGGCGCTGTACCCCGGATGCGACGATGGTCCGAAAAAGCTGGGCTGCACACCGGATTTGCTGAGATGGAAGGCACAGGCAGGTGTAGCCGACTCGGCATTTGAAAACTTGCTGAAAATGTTGAAGAATATGTTTCCAAAGAATAACGAGCTGCCCGCCACTACGTACGAAGCAAAGAAGGTTGTCTCGCCCTCTAGGTTTAGAGGTTCTGAAGATACATGCATGCATCAACGATCGCATCCTCTACCGCGGTGAATACGAGAATTTGAATGAATGCCCGGTATGCACCGCATTGCGTTATAAGATCGAGGCGATGACCCCGGTGACGATGTTGAGGGCCGAAACCCGGGAAGAGGGTTCCCGCCAAGGTGATGTGGTATGCTCCTATAATACCACGGTTGAAACGTCCGTTCGGGAACAAAGAGCATGCCAAGTTGTTGCGATGGCACAAAGAGGACCGTAAGTCGGACGGGGAGTTGAGACACCCCGCAGATGGAACGCAATGGAGAAAGATCGACAGAGAGTTCAAAGATTTTGCAGCTGACGCAAGGAACATAAGATTTGGTCTAAGTACGGATGGCATGAATCCTTTTGGCGAGCGAGCTCCAGCCATAGCACCTGGCCCGTGACTCTATGCATCTACAACCTTCCTCCTTGGTTGTGCATGAAGCGGAAGTTCATTATGATGCCGGTGCTCATCCAAGGTCCGAAGCAACCCGGCAACGACATCGATGTGTACCTAAGGCCATTAGTTGATGAGCTTTTACAGCTGTGGGGCAGACCTGGTGTCCGTGTGTGGGATGAGCACAAAGAAGAGGAATTTGACCTACGAGCGTTGCTTTTCGTAACCATCAACGATTGGCCTGCTCTTAGTAACCTTTCGGGACTGTCAAATAAGGGATACAATGCATGCACGCACTGCTTACATGAGACTGAAAGTGTACATTTGCCAAATTGTAAGAAGAACGTGTACCTTGGGCATCGTCGATTTCTTCCGAAAGGTCATCCGAAGAAGAAAGAAAGGCAAGCATTACAACGGCAAGGCAGATCACCGGCCGAAGCCTCGCGGAACACACTGGTGCTGAGGTATTTGATATGGTCAAGGGTTTGAAAGTCATCTTTGGAAAGGGTCCTGGCGGACAATCAGTTCCGAAGGGAGCTGACGGGCACGTAGCCATGTGGAAGAAGAAATCTATATTCTGGGAGCTAGAATATTGGAAAGTCCTAGAAGTCCGCTCTTCAATCGACGTGATGCACGTTACGAAGAATATTTGCGTGAACATCCTAAGCTTCTTGGGCGTGTATGGGAAGTCAAATGATACAAAGGAAGCACGGCAGGACCGAAGCAAAGTTTGAAAGACCCCGATGACAAGCATCCGGAACGGTTTCAAGGTCGTGCCAGCCTACGCTCCGACCAAAGAAGAGAAGGTCATCTTTTTTGAATGCCTGAGCAGTATGAAGGTCCCGTCGAGATTCTCGTCCAATATAAAGGGAATAATAAACATGGCGGAGAAAAAGTTCCAAAACCTGAAGTCTCACGACCGCCACGTGATTATGACGCAATTGCTTCCGATTGCTTTGAGGGGCTCCTGCCGGAAAATGTTCGAGTAGCCATTGTGAAGCTATGTGCATTCCTCAATGCAATCTCTCGAAGGTAATCAATCCAGAAGTTCTACCACGGTTACGTAACGATGTGATCCAATGTCTTGTCGGCTTCGAGTTGGTGTTCCCGCCATCCTTCTTCAATATTATGACGCACCTCCTGGTTCACCTAGTCGATGAGATTTCCATTCTCGGTCCCGTATTTCTACACAATATGTTCCCCTTCGAGAGGTTCATGGGAGTATTAAAGAAATATGTTCGTAACCGTGCTAGGCCAGAAGGAAGCATCGCCAAGGGCTATGGAAATGAGGAGGTAATTGAGTTTTGTGTTGACTTTGTTCCCGACCTTAAGCCGATTGGTCTTCCTCAATCGCGGCACGAGGGGAGACTAAGTGGAAAAGGCACGATCGGAAGGAAATCAATGATATGTATGGACGGCCATTCTCTCGATCGAAGCACACCACACAGTTCCGACCAATTCCAGCTTGGTGGCTCCGTACTTTGAGAAACACAAGAATATTTTACGCTCGGACAACCCCGGGAAGCCCGAATCCCGGATTAGGAAGGCCCACATGGAGACTTTCGGCAGTTGGTTGAGAAAACATTTAATGAGTGACAATAAGGTTTTAGATCAGCCGTACATGTTGGCCAAGACACCATCTTCGACTATAACGACTTTCCAAGGGTACGAGATAAATGGGAATACATTTTACACGATCGCCCAAGATAAAAAGAGCACCAACCAAAACAGTGGTGTCCGCTTTGATGCAGCAACCGAGAATGGGCAAAAGGTCACATATTATGGTTACATAGAGGAGATATGGGAACTTGACTATGGACCCTCCTTTAGGGTCCCTTTGTTCCGGTGCAAATGGTTCAAGCTAACAGGAGGTGGGGTAAAGGTGGACCAGCAATACGGAATGACAATGGTGGATTTCAACAATCTTGGTTACCTTGACGAACCATTCGTCCTAGCGAAAGATGTCGCTCAGGTTTTCTATGTGAAGGACATGAGTAGCAAACCGAGGAAACGGAAAGATAAGAAAACGATCGGTACATCATGCGATGATTCAAAGCGCCACATTGTTCTTTCAGGGAAAAGAAACATCGTGGGAGTGGAGGACAAGACAGACATGTCGAAGATTATAATATGTTTGCTGAAATTCCGCCCTTCAAAGTGAACACCGACCCAAGCATTAAGTTAAATGATGAGGATGCTCCATGGATACGGCACAATCGTAAGCAAGCAGGGACACAAGGGAAGAAATGATGTGTAATAATTTATTGTACCAAACTTTGTTGAATGAATCATGTGAATTATATTACCCGTGATGTGTTTGGTGTCCATTTTCGAATGATTCAATTGACTCGAGATAACACTGATGATACATGAAATTTGGAGTGACTAAGTCATACTCCTGCATACATGAAATTTGGAGTGACTAAGTCATACTCCTACATACATGAAATTTGGAGTGATTTAGTCATACTCCTGCCTAGGCGTATAATATGCATACTCGTAGTCTTCATAGCCGCCGCCATTGTACTGGTAGTCGTCGCCTTCTAAGTTGCCGGCGTCATCGTCGCTCGCTGTCGTCGCCGTCGTCGGGCGGCGCTCGTGGCTCGAACCGAGGGTAGCGCAGGCGGGGGATATCGCCGGCCGTGATGTACTCCATGACGCTCCGCGAGTCCGGCCGTACCACCATAGCCGACGGCCGGCCTCGTGGAAGTTTCCGGGAGGCGGACCGTCCTCCTCATACCCGGCGAGCGCCCTCTCACGCCGATTGATGAAGAAGGCGTCCCAAGTATGCTGGTTATCGGGATGCCGGCGGGGATTCATCCGCTGCTCCGGCGTGAGGTCGAGGTAGTAGTGGTTCGTGATGGCCGCCCGGCGCGCAGTACCCCGAGGGACGGGAGGGACCGGCACGCCGCCGGCGCTTAGGCTCCAGCCCGGCAGGGACGCGGTAGCCCGGAGGGCAAGGGTAGTTCGAGGCGCAAAGCTCCTCCACCTGCCGGTAGGTTAGAGTGGGTGCGGTGGAAGCCATGAGAGAGTGATGAGAGATTGTAGAGATGTGATGCTGGCCAAGGCGGGCTACCTATATGTAGTGACAAATGGCGGGAAAAATGGGAGCGGGAAGACAGGAGGCGGGAAGAAAGAGGCGGGAGAAAGTGGCGGGAAGAAATTGGCGGGAAAAAATTGGCGGGAAGAAAGAGGCCGGAAGAAATTGGCGGGAAACAATTGGCGGGAAGAAAGAGGCGGGAAGACAGGGAAGAAATGGCGGGAAGACGAGGAGGGAAGAGGGGTCGGCGGAAAGAGGCGGGTAGAGGGGGCCAACGAACTTTTGAATTGAATTAGTTTTATTTTTATGAATTTTTGATAATTTGTATTTTTAAGATTTTGAATTGAATTAGTTTTATTTTTATGAATTTTTTGATATATTATTTGTATTTTTAAGATTTTGAATTGAATTAGTTTTATTTTCACATTTAGAAAATGAAAATAATTTTGAAAAAGGCCTTTAGTCGCGGTTGGCCTGGCCAACCGCGACTAAATGTCGTTTTCCGCGGGAACCCGAAAATGGGGCAAAAATGCTTTAGTCGCGGTTGGGGTCACCAACCGCGACTAAAGGGCACCCTTTAGTCGCGGTTGGTGACCCCAACCGCGACTAAAGCGCCGACGGTATAAATACCTCGCGGGCGGCGCGAGGATCGCACTTCTCCTTCCTCGCTGCGCGCCTCTTCGTCGACCTCGCCTCCGCCGCGCCGCCCTCGTTGCTGCCGTCGCCGCCCTCGTCGCTGCCGTCGCCGCCCTCGTCGCGCCGCCGCCTCCTTCTTCCGTCGCCGCCCTCGTCGCCCGTACGTCGCCGCCGCGCGCGCCCTTCTTCTTCTCCTGCGGGTCGCCGCCCTCTCTCGTCGCCCGCGCCGCGCCGCCGCGCGCCGACCGAACCCCCGGCCCTGTGCACGCCGCGGCCGCCGCCGCGGCCGCCAGACCTTGCGCGCGCCGCGCCGCCGCCGGCCAGACTTGCGCGCCGCGCCGCCGCGCCGCCGGCCAGACTTGCGCGCGCGCGGTTACAGATCGAGAGAGAGAGGAGAGAGGCGGCCGGGTGCGCCCCGGCGGTTTTTTTTCTTTTTTTTCCTAATTTTTTGATATGCAAATTATGAACTTTGACTTAAAAAGATTGTGTCAAAAAAATGAACTAAAATTTTGACTTAACAAAAATGAACTAAAATTTTGACTTAATAAAAATTGACTTAATAAAAAATGAACTAAAATTTTGACTTAATAAAAAATGAACTAAAATTGTAACGCCGCCGTACCGTCGCCAACGCCGTCAACGCGCCAACGCTACCTCTATTCATAAAAATGTAACGCCGTCAACGCTACCGCGCGCCTCTATTCAACGCGCCAACGCAAACGCCGTCAACGCGCCAACGCCAACGCGCTCGTCCTCGCCTCCCTCTTCCGCGACACCCTCTCCCACCCCTTCCTCGCCCCCTCATTTTTCCACCGCTATTTCACCACCGCCACCGGTCTCTCGGAGGGGGCACCGCCACCGCGAGGGTTATGTGTCCTCGGCACCGCCACCGCCCTTTCGCCACCGCCATTTCGCCACCGCCACCGGTCTCTCGGTCACGCGGTCACCGCGTCGCCCCTCTCGCATCCCTCGTCGCCCTCTCTGTTTATATGTAGAGAAGAGATGTGATAATGCATATACACAATTAATTTGTTTTGACTACATGTTTTCAGGACTGACATATGGCGAACGATAGAGCTGACCCGATTCTGGACAACTATGATCCGGACGCTGAAGAACATATCTTCGGCATCATAAAAGGCGATGTTATATATGTGCCGACCGGAGAAGAAGAAGATGATATCTCTTCTTATCTGAACCTTGAGGGTGAAGATGAAGGGCGCCGTCAGCAAGATGGTGCGGAAGAAACGTCGATAAACGACGATCTTCAGTTGGAAGTAGCAACCACCTCCGGCGCCGAGGTATATATATATATATACATATTGAGCGTCTGGTGATACAACTAACTGATTTGAATAAATGTGTGTGTACTAACGCGCGCGACTCTCTTTCTTATTTTAGCCCTCGGCCGGATCGTCGAAAAAATCGAGTACGTCGTCGTCAAAGCGTGGCGCAACCAAGACGATGAAAGCAGGAGAAACATGCACCATCGATGTTGTCGACGAAGAAACCGGCAGGCCGCTGGAGCCCAGCAAGAACGCCACCAAGTTTGTCAGCCAATGCGGAGCCGTTGTTAGAGACAACGTCTCGATCACCCGCCAGGAGTGGAATGAGCCAAAGAAGGCACGTGTTGGTTTCACTTTTGTCGAACAGAGAGAAAAAAGATTGCTTCAACAAGCTTATGGAACATTTCGTTCTACCTCCGGAATACCGCAAATACGATGAGGAGGGTAACAAGATTGCGGAAAACAAGAAGAGGCGCAAGCTAGTCAAACGAGTTCGCTCTTTCTAGGATGGCCAACGCATTCCGGAAATACAAGCAAAATCTAGCCCATGACTTTGTCAACCAGGGCAAGACTCCGGATTTCAAAGGACAATATGAGAAACTGCAACATGATTGGCCAGAATTTGTGAAGCAAAAGAAATCGGAGCAGTTCCTTGAACTATCGAAAAAAAATAAGGAAAATGCGGCCAAGAAGGAGTACAATCATAAAATGGGGCCAGGAGGGTATCGCTTTTGGCAGCCTAAGTGGGAGAAGATGGAGAACGAGCCGAGGGCGCGAGGAATCCGTCCAGGTACGGAGGGATGGGACCCAAGGGCCAAAAGCTGGTGGTACGGGCATGGGGGATCGCCGAACCCGGAGACAGGGGAGTGTGTTTATCGGGGCAAAATAATTACACCCACCCAAAAGCTTATTGAGGCAATGAGGGATGCTCAAGAGGGGAGGATCAGGTTCAACGAGAGAACGACGCCCGACAAAAGCCCTCGGGAATCCTGAACACGGAGGACGTGTACGAGGCATGCCCGGGGACATTTCGTGGAAACTAGGGTTCCCCCGGAAAGATGACCCGTACGGTTACAGAAGCCGTAAGAGAAAGATGGATCGGGATGCAGATGTTGTGGCGAAGTTGGTAACTGAAATGGATGTGATGAAGAAAACCGTGAGTGTACTAGTCGCCGAAAGAGATGCATCTCGGGCGCAGCATGCTGAAGATCATCCAATGGATCTCGGAAGCCGGCAGCGGAGAAGAAGCAGCGTGGCTTCCACGGAGGCCTCACCGGCTGGTGCACCGACGATAGAAATTACCGCACCGGAGCCTCGGTGGTCGAAATTACTGCACCGGAGCCTCCTCGCTACCCCGTGGACGATATAAAGGAGATGAAAGCATGTCATCTCGTATTATCCTATCGGGAACATGTCCATGAAGGTAGCCATCGGCGGTGCTTTACCACTGGAGCACTCCACCACAACAACCCCATTCAAGATGGCTATGCTCGTGTGACGGTGGAGGAGATAGTCCAAGGGTTTGAGGACCTGGACATTGACATTGCTACACCCGAAGGGGTGAAAAGACTTGGAGATGTCAAGCGCCAGTTCATTCTATGGCAGAAGAAATTTATCAAGTTTCCAGGCGAGGCGCCAACAAGTCCACCCCCGTACGGTGGTGGTGGTGGCGGTGGCGGTGACGGTGGCGGTGGCGGTGACGGTGGCGGTGGCGGTGACGGTGGCGGTGGTGCTTCACCTAATACACCTCATTCACGTCAGCCCGACGCCGCCGCCCCCGGTCCTCGTCCGGCGGGTGATCGGACACCGGTACCGCCCCCAATCCACCTCCGGCGAAGAAGCGAAGCAGTCCCGGGTTATTAACCCGGACCCTTACGTACCTAAGAAAACAAAGGTACCGGAGGTATCACCGAAGCCTCTCCCCACGAGGCCTTGGGAAAGTAGTGCCGAGGAAGTCGAGGCGGGCGCGGCTGCTGATTTAGAGAAATGGAAGGCGAACGTCAAGAAGAAAATAGAGGGCGAGCCCAAGCCGAGTATATTCGACAAGGAAAAGCAGTGGGCTAAGTCATTTTTGAACACACCGTCCCAAGCCGCGAAGAATCTGCCCGACGACTATTTACGTGAACTTCGTAGGCAAGCACTCGCGTTGAAGACCGAGGAAAGAGTTGGCGGAGAAGAAAGCCTTGAAGGACGAGGCCGAGTCAAAATTAGAAAGGGGGAAAGAAGTTGCCCAGCTCGGGGAACAAAGTAAACAATCGATCGCCCCGCTCATAGTGCAAGCCGCCGGTCCGGATGCCCCCGATATCATAGCAGCTGCGGCAGCACATGGATTGACTCGTAGAAAGTGCCGGAAAACAAGCGGCCGACTTAGGTATCACTCTTCGTGCGGTGTTAGGCCTTGATGAGGCGCCAATGAAGGACGTAGTATTTTCATATGTGAAGAATGGCCCTCTCATCGAGCCTGCGCAGAAGAGGATCTACCTCGACAAATGAAAGGTCCGCTAAATTGGTACAAGGCTTACATAAAACATGAAAACGCCAAAGACTATATCTATGCGGAAGTTAAATATGTGCATCACTTCAAACGTTACCGGGTACAAATTCCTCTGAGTGAATTGTTCCAACTTGTTCAATCTGCGCGAGCTCGACAAATCTATCATCGGTTGCTACGTTCGTAAGTGATTTATTAATTTCTACCCCATCTCGTTCATTGCCCGCACTATATATATATATATTGTCCTAACTATCTTGTTGTGTACGCTATATATTATGCGGAATGAAGAAGCGGGAAATGCGAATAAGGAACATCCATGATGTTGGGTTCATTGACCCACACATCGTTAATTCATATGTGTTAGAATACCACCCCGCCGACGTGGAGGAAGACTCGTGGCGGTTTATTAGAAAACAGCAAGAGAAAAGTGATATTCTATTTCCTTACCATTTTGGGTGAGTGTTTCTGTCTTGAGCACATTCTCTTTTGTTTACTCCATGCATGGTATGTGGCTAATCGATGAGTTATGCATGATCGTGCATGTATCGTGTCCGCAGGTTCCACTCGGATTCTTATGGTAATTAAAGTTCAGACCTCCTCGGTTCTCGTCCACGACTCTCTGAATATGGATCCGGCGCTTTGGGGCGACATGAGAAAAATGATGCAAAAGTAATTATTTTCATTCATTTGCGCTCTATATCGATCGGCCTATTTCGTTCATCATTTCCTTATATCAAGTAACTAATTAATAACTCTCTTGTTTATTTAATTTTCTTTGCCTCGTAGGGTTTGGAGACGGTTCGTAGATACCAAGGTCGGTGAATTCAAAAAAGAGCTACATTTTAAAATGGCAGTGCCGACGTCTGGGGATACTCAGCCACCGGGGACCAATCTATGTGGATACTATGTTTGTGAGAGGATCCGGAGATACTGCAATGAGCGGGACCGGACGTGTGAGAACAACATCCCGAGGAATAACCTCCGGAAGACGCTTAGTCCGAAGCTCGCTTCCGACCACTTCAAGAGGAACTAGCTGGATGGTTGGCGAGGGAAGTCATCGATCCTAGAGGAGAACACTATTACGATGACGTAGATCTTTATACGCACCGGAATTTGTAACTAACTTGTTCAAAATTGTATATGGTCATCCGATATTGAATATATATTGTATATGGTCATCCGATATTGAATATATATTGTATATTACTCTTGAATTCTTTTTGGTTCTAATTTCAAATTTGTTTGAAATTGTACATTCATATGCATGTATGTATACAGTACCGTAGAATATGTGAAACTCCTTCAAAATTAAAACCCAAAAGAAATAAAATAATACAAATTAAAAAGAAACCAGATTTAGGGGGAGGGGGGGGCTAAACCCTAAACCCTGCGGAGGCCTTTAGTCGCGGTTGGCCGGAAGAACCGCGACGAAAGGTCCTCCGCCCGGCGCTCGCCCTGCGGCCCACGTGGATGGGCCTTTAGTCGCGGTTCGTGAGGAACCGCGACTAAAGGGGGGGGCCTTTAGTCGCGCTACTTTGGTCGCGGTTGGGCCACCGCGACTAATGGCAGTTGCCAACCGCGACCAAAGCCCCTTTTTCCACCAGTGCCCGGACTAGCCGTCCAAAATACCCTGTTATGTATACAGTTCACGATCCCATGATCAGTGTGTCGTGAACACATACCCGAACTGATATCAAATTACACCATCCATTACAAAGCGGAATAAGAAAATTACAATGAGGTCACATGACCATTGCTTACATAATAGCCTCGAAGGGCCTAACTAAACATCAGAGTAGCAACATCACTTCAGCAGCGCGAGTACCCAAGTCATCTCGCCATAACCCTACGAGCAACCGAGCGGGAAGACGTTCCTAGCTCGCATAGACGTCGTCAACTCCTTCTTCATCTGTCGAGTTCCCTTCAAGTCTGGCCAAGTAAATAGCCAGGGACAAAGCCGTGAGTACATTGGAATTGTACTCGCAAACCATCAGGAAAGGTACTTTACAAGAGTGCGAGATAACAAGTGCTAATCTAAAATGACAAGAGGGAAGAGCTAATATCTCTAGTGGAATTAGCATGTGGAAGAGAAATAGTTTCTCTTGTGGATATAGCATGTGAAAGAGAAATAGTTTCTCTTGTGGATGTACCATGTGAAAGAGAAATAGTTTCTCTTGTGGATATAGCATGTGAAAGAGAAATAGTTTCTCTTGTGGATATAGCATCCCGACATCTCAAGTGATGGGGACACTATGGTGTTCCTATGACATCTCTATATCTTTATTGAAGAAGATACTTCAAAGATAGACTACGACATCTCTATACCTTTAAAGAAGAGGTAGCGTTCCGGTATCTCAATTGATGCGGGCGCTATGGAAGTCCTATGACATCTCTATATCTTTGTTAAAGAAGAGTTCTTCTTCAAGAAACATTAGGTAAGAGTTCCCCACTTGGCCTCAATTTTTACCACGACCATCCCCATATGGTCAACACACGCCCATTTTCCGTACCTTTCCGGTACACATAAACACAACACTTCCTTTGCAAATCATTTGTCCAAAAACAAAACTCAAGCCCCGGTTAAGTACGGCCATTTCAACTTGTCCATGACCGCGGACGCGGCTATTCGAATAGATTTGACTCTGCAGAGTTTGCACACTTTCCCCACAACTATCCGGATACCTATCGTGTGGGCATCATCCCCGCATAACAACATATGCCACGACGGATACCCGGACATAACCTTTCGCCCGTCTCCACTGGCACGAGTCCTTCCCTGCGGGCTTACCCCTTCCCGGCACCCCGGCAGCATACCTCCTTTTGAGCATATCTCCGGCGCCATGACAGAAGACCCTCGGTAATCGTCCGGCTATCGGTTAAGACAGGTGTATTGCCTCCTCCAGAGCGCAACCCGGCGTCGGAGGTCATCGTGACCCTCCCTAGAAAGTTGCGAAGGGTGCTCCTGCCAGCTTCAACAAACTACGGGCTAAGCCCCGTCCCACACCAGGGTAGTGTGGTTGCGCGATAAAAAGTTGGGACGGCGAACACTTATACGCAGTGCTCCTTTAAAAACATTTTTCCCACTCTTTCTTTACTTGCCAACAACCAACCATATTCCTCCAACATCCTTGTCCAAATACCTTGTCTTTCCAAAACATACACTTGGGTAGAGTTAACTTACCCAAGGTTTTCAAAAACATTTACAACAAGGTAAGCCTTGAGGGGTTCCCAACCTATAGTTTCATGAGTTGAACTAGTATTGCACTTTGGCCAAGATGAGAGTCATCTTGCCATAGAAGGTATCAAAGGAGTAATGGAGTGGATCATCCTTGCTTTAAGGTAAGCATGTATTATGACAACACAAGGAGGATTATACTTTCAGATTTGTGGTGCTAAATATACAACTTAGATAGTGGAGTATCACTATCCAACATACTCTCCAATGGGTACACGGCATACTCGTCTCAAGTTGAGAATATACCAAGATCATGACATTGATACCTCTATACTACAAAGGGGGTGGATGTGGTTGTAAGTTACTATCTTGAGATGGAACATGCTCAAGTTGAGCATACAAGATAACCAAGTGGAATAGCACGGCCATAATATCATGCATCCCATAACACAAGGACAATAGTGGAGTATCACCACTAGGGAGTACCCCACTTGCAATCACACATAGATGACATAAATAGAGAGAATAACACACATAGAATTCAAGGTGCTTTGGACATCATCAAATGACATCCAACTAGACACCAAATCAGAGATCAAAAGATGGCTTGCCTTGGCTTATTTGTCCCCGGACTTCTTCAGCTCCATCAATATAAGAATCCCAACAACATAAATAAAATCCTCGTCCGATTCCACTTCTTCTTCTTCTCCGGAATTGTGCGCATCTATCGCCGGAAAATATAAAAGGAACACAATCAATCACATTGCTCCAAACATAACAAGCATGCAACATTCAACAATCAATAGCTAACCACTTTACTAAGAGCTAACATACAAAAGACTTATAGGTACTACAAAGCAACTAAAAGAAAACCCATTTTATTTACCTAGTAAAGGTATGAGAGTATCACAACTTAGCAATTGCCTCTCTCGGTTATCACCATGGTATAAACCAAACATCCCCTGGTAGATAACATCATAAAGAGGACAAGAGCATTAGTTTGACATCAAATACATTCACAAAACATTTTCAAACATTTTAGGAAAAGTAGAAAACAGTTTTCCTAACTTAGTTTGCTCACATAACACAACATCCAAAATAGGAAGCAAACCATATTCCACACCATTTGAAAACTTAAGCAAAACAATAGGGCTAATGTTAAGTTGCAGAGGTTTTGTTTTGCAAGCATAAAACAAAGGTTGCCCAACTCTAGTAAAAAGAGTTGGTCAAGGGTTTTAAATAAACCGAAAAGTTTTGCTTCAACAATGCATGTCACACATATACATTACTAACAGCAACAAATATGTATGAACAGAGACTAATAGTATTTTTCCTAGATGGCCAGTACTAATACAAGACTAACCCAATTGGATTCACTCAAAAATATTAATCCTACCATTTTAGGAATTTCTTTGAATCTGACTGTACAGAAAACAAGATCTGTAAGCCATAAATCATAGAAAAATCCTAAAAATATGAGACCACTGGCATTTGAAAGATATTTAAACAGAGATGCACACACAATTGGATTTGGGTTCAAAATGTTTCTGAAACTCTCACAAATGGATTGACAATATTACTGCATGTCTATACCATTTGCTTTACCTCTGGAGTTACAGAACAGATAAAGGTTTGAAACTTGTTTGAGAAGACTAACAAAACAATCAGTAGTACTACCAAATTGGAATCACTCAGTTAGGTTCAAAAATGGATTTTTGGTGATTTAAAAACTAACAGACATGTCTGCAGGACACACAGAACAAGTTTAATTCACCACAAATCGTACATAACTCATAAAAATATGAGGTCAGTTGCATCTGAAAGGTATTGAAAAGCTGGTTCTTACCCAACTGGTTTCATTAAAAAATTCGTTTCCAAGCTCCTGATTTAATTCGACAAAGTCAGATCTGACCAGATCTTGATCTGTGAACCATTTCAGTTTCAGGAGGTCAATCGAAGTGAAACCACCGCCAAAATGGAGGTATTGAAGAGGGCTTTCACCACGGACAGTCCGTAACGAATTTGATGATGAGACCAACGCCAAGTTGTAGATCTTTTCCGTATCTTTCTGTGGAACTTTGAATCACTCGATTTGGATCTGCACAAGGGATTTGGTGGATTCTACAAGTTCGTACCAGAATCTGAAACAGCAAGATTACAGAAATTACTGCAAGGTTTTGGACGAACTTTGCTCAAGAACTTCAGATCTGAGGATAGCTCAACCTTTTCCATGCTTGGACCAACATGCACCTGCATCAAGATCCAATCTTGTGAGAGGAGAAAGGAGAAAGGGAGCTGCATTCATCAAAGGTTAGGGAAGAAGAGAGTGAGAGGGATGCTCTCATGGTGAGGGGGAGCTTGAGGGAGGAGGGGAGCTTCATCTTGGTGGGTTTTCATGGCCATGGCCGGCCATGCAAGCAAGGAGGAGCAGCAGCTCGTGGGAGAAGGAGGGGAGGGAGTGGGTGTGAGTGGAGAGAGCAAAAATGAGAGCAAAGGGGGAGGTGGCCGGCCAAGGAGGGGTTTTTATAGAGGGAGGGAGTGATGGCAGCCCCTTATTTGATTGGCCAAGGTGGGTGGCTGCCCATTTATTTGTTGGGGTAGTTGGGAGGCAAGGCTTGCAAGAGAAGAAAATGAGGAGGAGGGGCTGGCCGAATTTCAAGTCATGGTCGGATCCTTTCTTGTCATGAGCAAGTGAGAAATGTGAGAGAGATGCACAACATCAATGTGTATAGTCCAAGGCATGATGTTGAGGATATAATGCCAAGGGGTGACTTTGATGAGGATTAAAAATAGGAGTAGATACATATAGATAGAAAGTAATATGAAGGTGACATGTGCCATGAGAATAATCTCCACCAATTTGGTTGAGACCAACTTATGATGAAGATAGTTCCCAAGGTAGAGTTAATGAAGAGAAGTTTTCATTTGAATTCAAAATTGAGAAGATTGGGATTGACCACATGCAACAATGCATGAGCATGTCAAGATAGGTGGGATGGTGATGGTGGTTTAGTCAATGGTAGAGCAAGGCTAAGAGAGATGGTGAGTGAAATAACCATATACTCACAAGGATGAATATGGTGACATGAATCTCCAATTCATGAGGTCAAGGTGATGATGGAAAGAAATAGAGGAGTGAGATAGGCATAATAAAATATAAGTTGCTCTACAAATAAGAGGTCAATTGGGAGGGATTTGAAAGTACCAAATGATCATCCACTTGATCAAGAATTGGAGGATGAGGGGGTACAATGGGGTAGATCAGAGAGGTACACAAGATGTGCAAAAGTTGCTATTTGAAAAAGAGTTGGATTGAAAGGTTTAGGACACACCTCAATTGTCTAGGGACAATTGGGAATGAACTCAAGTGGAATGGAATTTGAAAATGTTGAGAAAAACTAGTTGGAACATAGGAGTTCAAAATATTCTACTTACTTTCTTAAGTAAAGTAGAGTTTTTCTCAAGTGTAAAATAATCAAGAGAAAAACAAGAATTGGTATAAGTACCATAAACAAGCCTTTTTCTGAAAAGAAAGCAAGATAGAAAATAATGTTTTTAGAAATCAGTACTTGGTAGAAATGGGATGGAAACAAAACCCATTTCAGTTCCTTGTTTTCTTTGAAGAAATATCTTGGGAAGATTTAATAAGACTAGAAGTAGTTTTGTGATCAAAACTAAAGAAGGAAAAAAACAATAGGGTGTTTGAGAAAGAAAGATAATTTTAGGGAGGAGTGTTCCCAAGGGTAGATGGTGGCTACAACATGTACCCATCATTCCCACCCTTGGTTTTGTGAAGATTAAACTTGAATAGAACAAGAGTTAAAAGAGAAGGAAGTGATCCAGAGTTGAAACAAAGGGTAGAGTGCAAGGTCAAGTGAATTAAGAGAGTTGCAAGGGTAGACTGAGACATGCAAGACTTGGAGGTTGAAGAGAATGTTGCATAGATGAGATACATGCATTGAAGTCAACAATAACAGTTGTGGGTGCTTAGAGATCAATTGCCAAAGTCTGGACATTTTAAGCCTGTCAACACAGATGGTCGACATGGCCTCAAAACCAACAAGGATGAGTGGGTATAAGAGAAGGGTGCAAGTTTGGAATCAAGGATGATTTGAGCTAGCTTAAACACAAAGAGGAATTTTAAGTAGGCACACTCATGTTGCCATGAGTAGAAAAGTTTGATGTGGAAAAAAAAAGGAAAACAACTTTTCCTGAGTCACATAGGTGTTTTATTAGGTGAGTTGCTTGCTTGACCACTAGAGGTGTTGATCTATGAGGCAGCTCAAGACAAAACTCAACAAGAAAATCAAGACAATTCATCTACCAACAGATCAAGGCAATTCATCACCACAAACAGATCAAGGCAATTCATCTAAATTAGTCTATAGAAAAAGTTTTTGTTCCCCCTAATTTTTGCATTATGGACAAATAAACAAGGTTGCCAAAGTTGGGGTGTTACAAAAAAGATGGCAGGGACGCCAAGAAGAATTCAGCTGCTCTCACCCTTAAAGCTTCGACAGCAGAAGCTTCGGCAGCAGAAGCTTCGGCAGCAGAAACTTCGGCAGCCGGAGCCTCGGCAGCAAAGGGATCGGCAGCTGATGGCACAGAAGGCTTAGGAGATAGCAAGACAATGGCAATCACCGCCCAAACCCCTGACGAAACCAGCAACGCTGCAGCAATCAATGACGCAGTGAAGAAGCCAGAGGAGGAGAAGAACCCCTTCCGTACCTAATCAGTCTACTAGCCTTTACTCTCTTTTCTCCCTTACTTTAAACAGGGCTTCCCCTTTTCCGCCCTCTAGCATCGTGTTTACCTTATTAATAAGAACTTAAGCCTTATTTCATTGTTAAGAATTGCAGTAACGACAAACTACTAAGCCCCATCACTATGCAAACATAGTACAAGGCAGAAGATCGCGCTCCAAAAAAGCCTCTACGAGTGCTAAAGGACGTTCACCTTTTCCTCCGCTATAGATGCCTCTACGAGTGCCGTAAATAGCAAGAAATTGGAAATACATATAAACAACAACCCACGTTCGATATTTTACTTATGGAAATATCAAAGGAACAACGGGCTCATCGGCAAAGTCACTACACCCGAAATATTCGGGAGTGCCTGTCGAAATTTAAAACGGTTGAAAGCAAAGTTGCGCACACAACAGGGAGCAAGACCTGCAACACGAGCTGATCACTCAAATGATTTGCTAACCAACCAATATACATACATCTAAACGAGCAACTAAGATTCGCTCAAGACAAAACTTGCCAACGGCAATAACATGGTAAAAGTACATACGCATGTACCTACCGAATAAAAAGGCGTCATAAATCCAAACACCTGGATAAAATAGCCAAATTGTCTATTTACAAAACGGACATTTAAACCTTGAAATCACCCTTGCGAAGTTTCTCCTTCTTCAGGTACCCTTGAGTTCTCCTCGAGCCTATCAACAATTATGTTAGCAGGCAACAATACCTTCGGATACAGTGCCTCCAAATCTCCAGTCGCGTTGGCAATCGACAGTAAACCTGCCGAAGGATAGCGGGCAAGCACAAGGGCAAGTGTAAACTTGGCCCTCGCAAAAACCTGCGAACGTACCAAGTCTCGAATCTTCTTGGCATTACCAAATTCAGACATCAAAGTAAGGAGCGTCGGGGGAACTGCGTTCAAAGGGAACATCGTCTTCCAAACAACCCTCATAGCCTTGTAACAGTTGTCAAAGAAGTTGTGGACCTGCTGAACCCGATCTTGAAATTGCGCGACAGCCGAAGCCTTCGAGTGCTCCCGCCAGAAGATCTCTTCGGCCGAGGACAGCTGAGTTAATGCATTCACACGCTCGTGGATCCGTTTGTTCTCCTCTGCACGGTTCAGAGCTATGATCGGCACAGAAGTAGGCAAAGGATCAGTTAAGATTCTATCAATCAAAGGGCGTAGAGATCAAAGGACTCACAGTTCAAGCTTTCGGTAGCCTTATGAAGCTCAGTAAGAGCATACCGCTCTACGACGGCTGCAATCTCGCTCTTCTTGTTGACAATTGCAGCCAAGGCGTAAGTGCTACGCAGGTCCTTTTCCATCTGCATGATTCGGTCCTTCATCCGTTGGACCCGATCACCTTCGGGAAGAACGCCCGAAGACTCATCAACAAACGAGGGCACCGGAAAACCTGCAGGCAACAGCGTCAAAAAGATGATGGTTATGGGCAAATAAAGCATCCAATGTAACTCCCATCGGGAGAGGTACAGGAAATTCCTATAAGAAGAAGTACAAACGAAGATATTATGACAAAAGTACGCTGACAACATTGCCAGCGTGGTGTTCATTACAAACTTGGGTTCTTGCAACAGAATAATGTTTCATACTAGTCCAAGGATAAAATTGTTACAACAATCAAGGAGCCTGAGTCTGAGTCGACAGGCTGGGGCCAATCGATGCCTTTCCCGACGAAACTAAATCAAGGAGCTGGCGAGCACAAGTACGGGCGGATGCTGTAAAAGCGCTTAAGTTAACAAGTCGCCCATCTTTCTCTTTCGGCAGTTCCTTAGTCATTTCTTCAATGTCGGCCTTAAAGCCGTAACCCATCATAAGTTGGAAGGCAAGGAGGGCACCATAGGTACGTGAGGTGCGCTTGAATACCTCGATGACCTCCTTAGTGTCGACGGCGAAGGCATCAATCAGCTGCCCCAGAGTCTTCTCCTGCTTGGCCTTGGGGAATATCATTGAATGCATTCGCGCCAGAGCACCCTTTCCCTTGTCAAGCAACTCCCGGGTAAGCTGGTGGGTGGCGAGAACCATTGACACACAATTCGCTGGGGAGTTGCTTGGAACTTTGTCCAAAGCAGTAGCAGGGATGCTGGCAGCTTCTGCAAAGAAATTAAAAGGGAATCGTTGACAAAGAAACAGATTCGTAAAAAGTGGTAATCTACAAGAGATGAAGGGACTTACCAAGCGGGGCCGGGGCGGACCGACGGAGGAGTTCATCCTTTTACGCCGCCCGAGCTTCCTCCTCCTTCGGCCTTCTCCTTCGCCTTGTTCAGTTCTACTTTCGTGGAGTCGACCTCCGGCGAGCCATGGCGGCCTTTTGATGGCGCCATCCAGCTTTGAAGAGGAAGACTTAGCCTCCTCCTGCAGCCGAATTTTGTCCGCCTCCAGAGAGGTGAATTGAGAGGCGAAGGCCTCTAAAGAGGATATCACGCCTCGTAGATCCTTGAAGAAAGGGAATGTTTTACAAAGATCGTTAGGCAAAGACACATCCCAGAAGATTCTTGTTAAAATCGACAAAGACTTACATAAGGAGGAGCTGTGGCAGCAGCAGGAGCATCCTTCCCTCTAGAAAGGGAGGAGGCAGTCGATGTTTGCGCCGCGGGAGATGCCTTAGGAGCCGAAGCTTCGGAAGCTGCGGCGGCCGGTGAGACAGCATCAGATCTGACCCTCTTAGGTGGAGGCTCAATGAGATCATCGTCACTACAAGGAAGGTTTGATCGACTAAGTTATGAGAAAAATATGAAAAGACCAAGGAGCTGAAAATAGTAAGAAGAAGAAAAACACTTACATATCAAGGAGGTCATCTTCATCGGCAAAGCCGCCGATTGACCTCTTTGTAGGTGAAGCCCTGATCTCCTCCGCAGCTGCATTAACAAAGGCATCGTGATCAGCGTCATCATCACGCACTGATCCCTCTGTGTCGCAAGTATCATCGGCTGATAGGGGGAGATTGGTGTGAGCAGTCTCAGAATCTATCAAGTCATCGCTTGTTGGGTTTTTATGCTCGACAGTACGAGAGTCAACAGGTTCTGAAGAACCTCTTCCTTCGGAAGTATTATTTGGCAAGTTCTGAAAATCCCCGGAAGCTACGAGGGTCTGTCAAAGAAAAGATGAATGAGAATAACAGTAATCATGTCGATTAAGTAAATAGCAGCATAAGAAGAATCTGAGGAGGGGAAATTACCTCTGGTGGTGGATGATCGGCATCGAAAGGAGTATACGGGGACAACAATGGGATTGAGTCTTCCTGACTGTACGAAGTAAGGCGACGGACTTCATCAAGCAGTTCTTTTGCCGACAGTTCGGCAGCGTTAATTCTGGTCTCATCCTTTGGACCCGAATACAACCACATTGGACGGATTCTAGCCATGACTGGTTGGACTCGACGTTTCAAGAACACTGCCGCTACCTCAGTACCAACCATGGTTTGGCCATCAGCTTCTTTAATCCGAAGAAATCTAGCAAATAGTTTGTCGGCAGCTACTTTTTCATCGGGAGAAAGAACATTCTTCCAAGAATTCTTAGGCTTGGCTTCAAGGGCATCGACAAAGCAGGGGAGCTGAGATTCGGGTGATAAAGAATCCTTGATATAGAACCACTTCAATCTCCACCCTTGCATAGACTCTCTCATTGGGAAATTGAAGTAGTTAACATCCGAACGAGCTACAAATCCCACTCCTCCGGTGACAAAAGATCCGTTACTACTGCTATATCTTTTCACATAGAAGATCTTTTTCCACAACCCAAAATGAGGCTCAACGCCCAGATATGCTTCGCAGAGGGTGATAAACACAGCGACGTGGAGGATTGAGTTGGGAGTAAGTTGCCATAACTGGATTTCGTAAGTTCGCAAAAGATGGAGGAGGAATTCGTGGACGGGAAGCGAAAGACCTCGGTATAGGAACGATAAGAACATCACGGTAAAACCGGCAGGGGGATTAGGTCGAGAAAGCGCACCTGGAAAGATCACATTCCCCTCATCGGAGGAGATCAATCCCAGGCTTAGGGATCTTTTTTCGTCACGCTTGGTGACGGTAGAGGCTGTCCAATCTCCAGGCCTGGCTGATGAACTTGGTGGCGCCATCGGCGCCGGAGCTGGGGGAGGAGCGCCAGGCGCGCCTTCCTTCGAAAGGATCGAAGAAGATTTGGCGGCGGCACCGCCGCTCGTGGAACTGGCGGCGGCGCTAGGGTTCTTCTTCTTCACCATTGTCAGATCTAGGAGAAATCGGAAGATAGTGGTGGCGGCGCGAGCGGTTGTGAACAAGGAGAAGAAGAAGAACGGCGAAGGATTGAATGAAGGAGAATGCTAGGGATTTCTATCTCTTGGGGAACTTAAGGAAGGCTTCGCATTGTTAATGGGCCTTTTTCTCCAGTTAATGGTTGCGGAAATCGAGGAAGTGCCTCGCTAACCGTGCGGAGAGGGGCAGGAATTGCTCGAAAACAGGGCTGGCAGGTTGCGTCTTATCAGTCAAAATCAAGGGGACAGAAAAACGACATCAGTGACGTCATGAGGAATGATTGCATGTGAAGAGATAAGAAAGTATCGGGTGATCAACTTGAACCTACGTACGGATTGCGAGCATCCGCACCTAGGCTCGGGGGCTACTCCCATCGGGAGCGCTGGCGCGCACCCGATAAAGTAAAGATTCGAAGGAAAGACGTGACTCGAGTCTGCACCTGGACGTGAACGCTCGTGCCCAGACTCGGAGGCTACTCCCATCGGGAGTGCTGAACGCGCACCCGATAAAACTTTTTCGCACTCCAAGATCATGCCCGGGGACTTGATTCTGTGTACGGTAACGTTGTTTTGCCATCGGCAGTTAACCAACAAAAGTTGGGCACGTTATTCGTTATCCCTTGCATGAAGAAAATGTATCGGATGGTCTACAAAGACTTGCAAGAAAAACTTCGGCAGTAGAAGATGTTCGAGTAGTACAACTTGAGTCTACGCACGGATTGCAAGCATCCGTACCTAGACTCGGGGGCTACTCCCATCGGGAGCGCTGACGCGCACCCGATAGAAGATAGAAGAAAGGCAAGGATGAATGAGGAGAAAAACTTCGGAGAAGATATGCTTTAGTCTCTACCCGAACTATGTTCGGCTAGACACTCGGGGGCTACTGACGTGGGCATTACCCTTCGGGTAACCAATGTTGCTCTACCCTGCACAGCCCAACTGGAGGCCCATGAAGGAGCCCGATGGCAAGATGGGCCACTAGGGCGATGCGGCTGAAGATTACTTGGAAAACAAGGCAGAGAAGAAGCTGAATAAGGAAAGATTGGAGATAGATCTATTGTAAACCTATTCGTACTCGATTAGACCTCTCGGGACCTGGCCACCTATATAAAGGCCAGGAGAGGGGCTATTGGGGAACACAACCAATCTTAGCAATACTAGCCAACAGAAGCGTAGAACTAGGTTACCCTAGCAACCAGCATCTCGACGAGATCTCAGCCGAACTATTCGGCACCCCATTGTAACTTGTTTTCATCATAATCAAAGAACAGACATGCAGGATGTAAGGGTTTTACCTCATCGAGGGCCCCGAACCTGGGTAAATATCTCTCCCCGCTTGTCTGTGAACTGATGTCTCGTGTCAGCCTACAGGATTCCATCAACCCTAAGCCCCTATCAGAGGGCATTGCCGAGGAGCACTCTCGACAACTTGTGAATGATATGGTGAACTTTGATAAAACTGATGGTTGGTTTGAATGCGATACCTTTCCAATATTTGAGTACCCCCACAATACCTGATTATGGGTAGGGCTTAACTGGAAATTTATGCATCTTAGTATGGGTTCCCTCTGAACAAGCATCATAGGGGTTATGCCGAGGCTGCCTCCGTTAAAAGTGATATGATGTGAAATGAGGTGAATTGTCCGGCCCAAGCCCTGTGCAGTTCCCAGGCTGACGGTTTGTCTTCACTGGGAGGCCAAGCTCATGGGGAGAGGTACCTATACTAGGGTATGTAAGTGAAAGGTTATGGTTGATGATCCGCGTACTGAGTTACGATGATTCGGGGTTATCCCCGACGGATGTAATCAAATATTGTGGCACAAGTGTGCAACATCTGCAGAGTGTAAACCTATTCGAATAGCCGTGTCCACGGTTACGGACGGTTGGAAAGGCCATACTGTTACCGGTGTCAGATGTTTCTGGAAAATGTTGATGAAATGAATGGTGACTTGATTGAATCACAATTGAGTTGTGGGAATGACACTAATGTTCCCACTTGAGTGAGTTAGCACATGAAGAGTCTTTTATCAAATACTTGTGAACTAAAATTGGCTTTATGAAAAATAAACTAGAGCTTAGCACCCCCTTACTAGATTTGATAGTACTTACACTAGTATTAGTTTGCGAGTACTTAAAGTACTCACAGCTGTGTCCCTGGCCATTCAAATGGCCAGACTATGAAGAGGAGCAGAATTACCAAGGTGACGACCAGCAGGTCGCCTACGACAACTAGGAATCTTCTGACGTCAAGCGTTGGCCTGTGGACTAGATAGTCCCCTTTTATTACGCTTCCGCTATGAACTATGTTCGTTGATCATTAGATCAACTATTCGTGTAATATGGATCATGTGATCTGAATTTGTAAGACAAGTATGGTTTGTAATGAATGATGACTTATGATATTCGACTGTTATGTCTCGCAACAACAATATTCCTGGGATTGCGATGTATGACATAATAGGCATCTGGACTTTAAAATCCGGGTGTTGACATCTATCAAGTCCGTTGATATGCAGAAGGAAGAAGATACAGCTGACTTCCCCAGAGCCATTATAGATCTTATGGTTAACGCGATATGTACGATGCTAGAATCACAAGATGGCATTGGATTAGTCCTAGATGTATATAAACCTTGCAATGGAACCTCCACCATGAACACATACCATGGTTCCATTGCCCACCATATAGTCATATTCATAATTGGATAAGTAACATTTCATTTTCAATGCAGAAGTGATAAGTATATTGCTTTGTGAGTAAAATGATAGAAAGTAATCAACGTGGCATGAGAAAGGGTGAACTTGCCTGGAGACTGCAAGATACTGCAGTTCAAGCATTTGGATGGAACCTGGACCTCGGTTTCTGAAAAAAGCACCATTGTCCGGTAAGGACAATGTTATAAAGATGCAAATGATGCATGATTGATGGATTTCTTTTGGTTGAATCCCTTTCCCCGGAGTGTTAGTGTTTATTCTAAGGTTTATTAAATATTTAAGTTTTATTTGATTATTAAATTCTTTACTAGTGATTTATGATAATTTAATAATCCAATAAGGAATTGCCTTATATATAAAAAGAAATATTTGAGATAAAATAATTAGTCTTTGAAAATATTTGAGTTAACCATTATTTCAGGAAATATTTAAAATTTCCTTAATTTATTTCCAAGAAAATATTTATATTTAAAGATTTAAACTCTGAATTAAAAGTTTATTGAAATATTTTAACCAAAATGATATTGGTTAATTTACTTTAAGTTATATTTTGATTAAGGAATATTTTTAAGGTATTATTCTTATTTTTCTTGAATTTTTAGAGTTCATTTAGGGCCTATTTTCAATTTTTGAAGTTTAAAGAATTAAAGATTAAAGTGAAAGGACAGAAATGTCCCTGGCCCCACTGGTCAGGCCAACCAACGGTTGAACCAAACCAGCCCGGCCCAAACCGTGTCGGTCGCCACTTCCCCCCCCCCCTCTCCTCTCTCTCTCTCTCTCTCTCTCGCTGAACCCTAACCCTAAACGCTGTCGCGACTCACTTGGCGATTCTTATCGTCGCCGCCGTTGCATGCTCGCCGCGGCCAGCTCCGGCCGCCTCTGGCCGCGATGCCGATCGCAATCGACGCTCCTCACCCTGCCTCTCCTTCCTATCCACGTCGATGTGACGCTCGTTGCTGGCGTGTAGTTCACGTGGGAGTTAGAAATCTTTGTGGTGTAGCTTTTCTTCAGTTCCCCGGCAACGGCGCCAGAAAAAGAGCTTGATTGCGTGTAACTCACACGTTCGTTGGGAACCCCAAGAGGAAGGTATGATGCGCACAGCAGCAAGTTTTCCCTCAGAAAGAAACCAAGGTTTATCGAACCAGGAGGAGCCAAGAAGCACGTTGAAGGTTGATGGCAGCGAGATGTAGTGCGGCGCAACACCGGGGATTCCGGCGCCAACGTGGAACCCGCACAACACAACCAAAGTACTTTGCCCCAACGAAACAAGTGAGGTTGTCAATCTCACCGGCTTGCTCGTTACAAAGGATTAGATGTATAGTGTGGATGATGATTGTTTGCAGAAAACAGTAAAACAAGTATTGCAGCAGATTGTATTCGATGTAAAGAATGGACCGGGGTCCACAGTTCACTAGAGGTGTCTCTCCCATAAGATAAATAGCATGTTGGGTGAACAAATTACAGTCGGGCAATTGACAAATAGAGAGGGCATAACAATGCACATACATGATATGATGAATATTGTGAGATTTAATTGGGCATTACGACAAAGTACATAGACCGCTATCCAAGCATGCATCTATGCCTAAAAAGTCCACCTTCGAGGTTATCATCCGAACCCCTTCCAAGTATTAAGTTGCAAAACAACGAGACAATTGCATTAAGTATGGTGCGTAATGTAATCAATAACTACATCCTCGGACATAGCATCAATGTTTTATCCCTAGTGGCAACGAGCACATCCACAACCTTAGAACTTTCCGTCACATCGTCCCGGATTTAATGGAGGCATGAACCCACTATCGAGCATAAATACTCCCTCTTGGAGTTAAGAGTAAAACCTTGGCCGAGCCTCTACTAATAACGGAGAGCATGCAAGATCATAAACAACACATAGGTAATAGATTGATAATCAACATAACATAGTATTCTCTATCCATCGGATCCCGACAAACACAACATATAGAATTACGGATAGATGATCTTGATCATGTTAGGCAGCTCACAAGATCCGACAATGAAGCACATGAGGAGAAGACAACCATCTAGCTACTGCTATGGACCCATAGTCCGGGGGTGAACTACTCACTCATCACTCCGGAGGCGACCATGGCGGTGAAGAGTCCTCCGGGAGATGAATCCCCTCTCCGGCGAGGTGCCGGAGGAGATCTCCAGAATCCCCGAGATGGGATTGGCGGCGGCGGCGTCTCGGTAAAGTTTTCCGTATCGTGGCTCTCGGTATCGGGGGTTTCGCGACGAAGACTATATGTAGGCGGAAGGGCAGGTCAGGGGGCCACACGAGGGCCCCACACAACAGGCCGGCGCGGCCCAGGCCCAGGCCGCGCCGCCTTAGTGTGTGGCCACCTCGTGGCCCCACTTCGTCTCTCCTTCGGACTCCTGGAAGCTTCGTGGAAAAATAGGCCCCTGGGCGTTGATTTCGTCCAATTCCGAGAATATTTTTTTACTAGGATTTCTGAAACCAAAAATAGCAGAAAACAGCAATTGGCTCTTCGGCATCTCGTTAATAGGTTAGTGCCGGAAAATGCATAAATACGACATATAATGGGTATAAAACATGTAGATATCATCAATAATGTGGCATGGAACATAAGAAATTATCGATATGTCGGAGACGTATCAGCATCCCCAAGCTTAGTTCTGCTCGTCCCGAGCAGGTAAACGATAACAAAGATAATTTCTGGAGTGACATGCCATCATAACCTTGATCATACTATTGTAAGCATATGTAATGAATGCAGCGATCAAAACAATGGTAATGACATGAGTAAACAAATGAATCATAAAGCAAAGACTTTTCATGAATAGTACTTCAAGACAAGCATCAATAAGTCTTGCATAAGAGTTAACTCATAAAGCAGTAAATCAAAGTAAAGGTATTGAAGCAACACAAAGGAAGATTAAGTTTCAGCGGTTGCTTTCAACTTATAACATGTATATCTCATGGATAATTGTCAACATAGAGTAATATAACAAGTGCAATATGCAAGTATGTAGGAATCAATGCACAGTTCACACAAGTGTTTGCTTCTTGAGGTGGAGAGAAATAGGTGAACTGACTCAACATAAAAGTAAAAAGAAAGGTCCTTCAAAGAGGAAAGCATCGATTGCTATATTTGTGCTAGAGCTTTTATTTTGAAAACATGAAACAATTTTGTCAACGGTAGTAATAAAGCACATGTATTATGTAAATTATATCTTACAAGTTGCAAGCCTCGTGCATAGTATACTAATAGTGCCCGCACCTTGTCCTAATTAGCTTGAACTACCGGATCATCACAATACACATGTTTTAACCAAGTGTCACAAAGGGGTACCTCCATGCCGCCTGTACAAAGGTCTAAGGAGAAAGCTCGCATTTTGGATTTCTCGCTTTTGATTATTCTCAACTTAGACATCCATACCGGGACAACATGGACAACGAGATAATGGACTCCTCTTTAATGCATAAGCATGTAGCAACAATTAGTGTTCTCATATGAGATTGAGGATATATGTCCAAAACTGAAACTTCCACCATGATTCATGGCTTTAGTTAGTGGCCCAATGTTCTTCTCTAACAATATGCATGCTCTAACCATTAAAGTGGTAGATCTCTCTTACTTCGGACAAGACGGACATGCATAGCAACTCACATGATATTCAACAAAGAGTAGTTGATGGCGTCCCAGAAGCATGGTTATCGCACAACAAGCAACTTAATAAGAGATAAAGTGCATAAGTACATAATCAATACCACAATAGTTTTTAAGCTATTTGTCCCATGAGCTATATATTGCAAAGGCGAATGATGGAAATTTTAAAGGTAGCACTCAAGCAATTTACTTTGGAATGGCGGAGAAATACCATGTAGTAGGTTGGTATGGTGGACACAAATGGCATAGTGGTTGGCTCAAGGATTTTGGATGCATGAGAAGTATTCCCTCTCGATACAAGGTTTAGGCTAGCAAGGTTATTTGAAACAAACACAAGGATGAACCGGTGCAGCAAAACTCACATAAAAGACATATTGTAAACATTATAAGACTCTACACCGTCTTCCTTGTTGTTCAAACTCAATACTAGAAATTATCTAGACTTTAGAGAGACCAAATATGCAAACCAAATTTAGCAAGCTCTAGTTGTTTCTTCATTATTGGGTGAAAAGTATATGATGCAAGAGCTTAAACATGAGCACAACAATTGCCAAGTATCAAATTATTCAAGACATTTTAGAATTACTACATGTAGCATTTCCCGATTCCAACCATATAACAATTTAACGAAGAAGATTCAACCTTCGCCATGAATACTATGAGTAAAGCCTAAGGACATATTTGTCCATATGCAACAGTGGAGTGTGTCTCTCTCCCACACAATGAATGCTAGGATCCATTTTATTCAAACAAAACAAAAAACAAAAACAAACCGACGCTCCAAGCAAAGTACATAAGATGTGATGGAATAAAAATATAGTTTCAGGGGAGGAACCTGATAATGTTGTCGATGAAGAAGGGGATGCCTTGGGCATCCCCAAGCTTAGACGCTTGAGTCTTCTTAAAATATGCAGGGGTGAACCACCGGGGCAACCCCAAGCTTAGAGCTTTCACTCTCCTTGATCATATTGCATCATTTCCCTCTCTTGATCCTTGAAAACTTCCTCCACACCAAACTCGAAACAACTCATTAGAGGGTTAGTGCACAATAAAAATTAACATGTTCAGAGGTGACATAATCATTCTTAACACTTCTGGACATTGCATAAAGCTACTGGACATTAATGGATCAAAGAAATTCATCCAACATAGCAAAAGAGGCAATGCGAAATAAAAGGCAGAATCTGTCAAAACAGAACAGTCCGTAAAGATGGATTTTATCGAGGCACCAGACTTGCTCAAATGAAAATGCCCAAATTGAATGAAAGTTGCGTACATATCTGAGGATCACGCACATAAATTGGCATATTTTTATGAGCTACCTAAAGAGAGGCAGGTCGAAATTCGTGACAACGAAAGAAATCAGCATCGCTAGCAGTAATCCAAATCTAGTATTCACTTTACTATCAACGACTTTACTTGGCACAACAATGCACAAAACTAAGATAAGGAGAGGTTGCTGCAGTAGTAAACAACTTCCAAGACTCAAATATAAAACAAAAATACTGTAGTAAAAACATGGGTTGTCTCCCATAAGCGCTTTTATTTAACGCCTTTCAGCTAGGCGTAGAAAGTGTGTATCAAGTGTTGTCAAGAGATGAAGCATCAACATCATAACTTGTTCTAATAATAGAATCAAAAGGTAACTTCATTCTCTTTCTAGGGAAGTGTTCCATACCTTTCTTGAGAGGAAATTGATATTTAATATTACCTTCCTTCATATCAATGATGGCTCCAACGAGTTCGAAGAAAAGGTCTTCCCAATATAATGGGACAAGATGCATTGCATTCAATATCCAAGACAACAAAATCAACGGGGACAAGGTTATTGTTAACGGTAATGCGAACATTATCAACTCTCCCCAAAGGTTTCTTTATAGCATTATCAACAAGATTAACATCCAAATAACAATTCTTCAATGGTGGCAAGTCAAGCATATTATAGATTTTCTTAGGCATAACGGAAATACTTGCACCAAGATCACATAAAGCATTACAATCAAAGTTATTGACCTTCATATTAATGATGGGCTCCCAACCATCTTCTAACTTTCTAGGAATAGAAGTTTCAAGTTTTAGTTTCTCTTCTCTAGCTTTTATGAGAGCATTTGTAATATGTTTCGTGAAAGCCAAATTTATAGCACTAGCATTAGGACTTTTAGCAAGTTTTTGTAAGAATTTTATAACTTCAGAGATGTGGCAATCCTCAAAATCCAAACCATTATGATCTACATCAATGGGATCATCATTCCCAATGTTGGAAAAAAATTCAGCAGTTTTAGCAGTTTCAGGCAATTTTGCACGCTTTGCACTAGGAGTAGTAACATTGCCAACACCAATTATTTTATCATTGATAGTAGGAGGTGCAGCAACATGTGAATCATTAACATTACTAGTGGTGGTAATAGTCCAAACTTTAGCTACATTATTCTCTTTAGCTAGTTTTTCATTTTCTTCTCTTTCCCACCTAGCATGCAATTCGGCCATCAATCTTATATTCTCATTAATTCTAACTTGGATGGCATTTTCTGTAGTAACAATTTTATTTTCAATATCCTCAGGTTTAGCAGCCATTTTATTAATTAAAGAAGATTGTGACGCAGACATGTATGAGATTCGGTTTTCAGCATTTGCAAGTTTAGTTTGCAACCCATAAATCTCCATATTCAGATTTTCAAGTTGATTTCCTATATTCTTCAACAAGGTAGATTGTTCATTCATAGTTTTAGTAAACAATTTGTTTTGCTCATATTGTGATTGCATAAAGCTCTTGGTGGATCTTTCAATTTCTAACATCTTTTCCTCATTAGGTGAAACATATCTACCATAAGAGTTACCATTAGCAGGATATGGCCTAGAATTTTGAGCTACCAATGAAGCTAACGGAACATTATTAGGATCAACATTAGTCCTATCATTCACAAGCATAGACATAATAGCATCAATCTTATCACTCAAGGAAGAGGATTCTTCGACAGAATTTACCTTCTTACCTTGTGGAGCTCTTTCCGTGTGCCATTCGGAGTAATTAATCATCATATTATCAAGGAGCTTTGTTGCTTCACCAAGAGTGATGGACATAAAGGTACCTCCAGCAGCTGAATCCAATAGGTTCCGCGAAGAAAAGTTCAGTCCTGCATAAAAGGTTTGGATGATCATCCAAGTAGTCAGTCCATGGGTTGGGCAATTTTTAACCAAAGATTTCATTCTTTCCCAAGCTTGTGCAACATGCTCATTATCCAATTGTTTAAAATTCATTATGCTACTCCTCAAAGATATAATTTTAGCAGGGGGATAATATCTACCAATAAAAGCATCCTTGCATTTAGTCCATGAATCAATACTATTCTTAGGCAGAGATAGCAACCAATCTTTAGCTCTTCCTCTTAATGAGAAAGGAAACAATTTTAATTTTATAATGTCACCATCTACATCTTTATACTTTTGCATTTCACACAATTCAAAAAAGTTATTGAGATGGGCAGCAGCATCATCAGAACTAATACCAGAAAATTGCTCTCGCATAACAAGATTCAGTAGAGCAGGTTTAATTTCAAAGAATTCTGCTGTAGTAGCAGGTGGAGCAATAGGTGTGCATAAGAAATCATTATTATTTGTGGTTGTGAAGTCACACAACTTAGTATTTTCAGGAGTGGCCATTTTAACAGTAGTAAATAAAGCAAACTAGATAAAGTAAATGCAAGTAACTAATTTTTTTGTGTTTTTGATATAGAGTGCAAGACAGTAAATAAAGTAAAGCTAGCAACTAATTTTTTGTGTTTTGATATAATGCAGCAAACAAGTAAGTAAATAAAATAAAGCAAGACAAAAACAAAGTAAAGAGATTGGATTGTGGAGACTCCCCTTGCAACGTGTCTTGATCTCCCCGGCAACGACGCTGTGAAAAAGAGTTGTCGGCGTGTAGTTGACGTGGGAGTTAGAAATCTTTGTGGTGTAGCTTTTCTTCAGTTCCCCGGCAACGGCGCCAGAAAAATAGCTTGATGGCGTGTAACTCACACGTTCGTTGGGAACCCCAAGAGGAAGGTATGATGCGCACAACAGCAAGATTTCCCTCAGAAAGAAACCAAGGTTTATCGAACCAGGAGGAGCCAAGAAGCACGTTGAAGGTTGATGGCAGCGGGATGTAGTGCGGCGCAACACCAGCGATTCCGGCGCCAACGTGGAACCTGCACAACACAACCAAAGTACTTTGCCCCAACGAAACAGTGAGGTTGTCAATCTCACCGGCTTGCTGTTACAAAGGATTAGATGTATAGTGTGGATGATGATTGTTTGCAGAAAACAGTAAAACAAGTATTGCAGCAGATTGTATTTGATGTAAAGAATGACCGGGGTCCACAATTCACTAGAGGTGTCTCTCCCATAAGATAAATAGCATGTTGGGTGAACAAATTACAGTCGGGCAATTGACAAATAGAGAGGGCATAACAATGCACATACATGATATGATGAATATTGTGAGATTTAATTGGGCATTACGACAAAGTACATAGACCGCTATCCAGCATGCATCTATGCCTAAAAAGTCCACCTTCGGGTTATCATCCGAACCCCTTCCAGTATTAAGTTGCAAAACAACAGACAATTGCATTAAGTATGGTGCGTAATGTAATCAATAACTACATCCTCGGACATAGCATCAATGTTTTATCCCTAGTGGCAACAAGCACATCCACAACCTTAGAACTTTCTGTCATCGCCCTGCATTTAATGGAGGCATGAACCCACTATCGAGCATAAATACTCCCTCTTGGAGTTAAGAGTAAAAACTTGGCCGAGCCTCTACTAATAACGGAGAGCATGCAAGATCATAAACAACACATAGGTAATAGATTGATAATCAACATAACATAGTATTCTCTATCCATCGGATCCCGACAAACACAACATATAGAATTACGGATAGATGATCTTGATCATGTTAGGCAGCTCACAAGATCCGACAATGAAGCACATGAGGAGAAGACAACCATCTAGCTACTGCTATGGACCCATAGTCCAGGGGTGAACTACTCACTCATCACTCCGGAGGCGACCATGGCGGTGAAGAGTCCTCCGGGAGATGAATCCCCTCTCCGGCAGGGTGCCGGAGGAGATCTCCAGAATCGCCCGAGATGGGATTGGCGGCGGAGGCGTCTCAGTAAGGTTTTCCGTATCGTGGCTCTCGGTACTGGGGGTTTCGCGACGAAGACTATATGTAGGCGGAAGGGCAGGTCAGGGGGACACACGAGGGCCCCACACAACAGGCCGGCGCGGCCCAGGCCCAGGCCGCGCCGCCTTAGTGTGTGGCCACCTCGTGGCCCCACTTCGTCTCTCCTTCAGACTTCTGGAAGCTTCGTGGAAAAATAGGCCCTCGGGCGTTGATTTCGTCCAATTCCGAGAATATTTCTTTACTAGGATTTCTGAAACCAAAAACAGCAGAAAACAACAACTGGCTCTTCGGCATCTCGTTAATAGGTTAGTGCCGGAAAATGCATAAATACGACATATAATGGGTATAAAACATGTAGATATCATCAATAATGTGGCATGGAACATAAGAAATTATCGATACGTCGGAGACGTATCACTCGTCGCCTCCTTCATTCGCACGCGACCCCCACCTGGAACTAGGGTTCCAGTATCCGCGATGAACTCCATCGATCGGCTGATCCTGGGTGAGATGGTGCTAGTCGTCGATGTGCTGGTGTACCTGGGGCATGTCTTGACGTAGGTGGTGTCGTTGTGCCCCTTGTGCCGCTGTCCCCAGGTCTTCTGGTGGCTGCGATGGTGATGAAGTTCGCCAGCGTAACGTTGGTGCCTTCCCTAGGCTTGCAGCTGTCGCGGCTGCATGGGCTCTGCCTCACCATGTCGTGGCCTCTGCCTCTCTGGTTACCTATCTTCCTCCTCTTGCTTCCTGATGATCAACAGATCATGCAGGAATGCCCTGCTTACTTGCTGCTGCGAGCTCTCCTCTCTAGTCAAATCATGTGTTATGAATTCCTTACAGTACCTAGACATTTTGGTATTTATAGTTGGTTCATAGAAGAACTTGAGCTTGTTCAAGTGCTCTCCTCATGCCATGGCTTGGTTTGGTTCCCTGGATATTACATCTACTGCTCAGTAAAGTTGTCTAATTTAGTTGGGCTTGCATATGGTACTAGTTCTTTGCAAATAATCTGTTCTAGGCACTGGATGACTCATTTATCACATGTGACAGGTTGCAGTGGATGAGCTAATTATGTTTACTTATCTGCTGCTCAACTGTGTTAGCACAAGAGTTAAATTCTTGACTCAATTGCTTGCAGATGTTGCCTGTTAATCAATGCATGGTAGCCATGTTTCTTTACTGGAGCTTTGTCTCCGGTAGAGTGTCATGTGCAAGCTTGCTTCATCAGTAGTGACATGATGTGAGCTTGATCATTTGCTGATGTTCCCGTCACTAATTGAATTATGGATGCTTGTATGGATGGTTACTAGAACTATTAATTTATGAACTATGTATTGGTGATGATTCAATTTGTTTGAATGGAATGAATGGATGCCAACCATTGTTGAATAATTATCCATTACAGTCTGAACCAGACAAGGTTATGATGACTGGTTCTTTTGATGTGGGCTTGCTTGTGATTTGATGTGACCTCAGTAGCACTTGCTACTGATACTGGTTGCTCCCAAAGTTGGAATTAAAGATAGTTGATTTTAAATAATTGGAATCCTTAAAAGTAGGGAATCATGTATATGAATGCCACTGTGAATTGTTTTATGAAGAAAAGGATATTTTTTGATGCTTTAAATGGGCTAGTGGTGCTGGGTGATACTTGTAGGCTGCTAGTGACTGAATACTGGTCTGGTTGTTTGCTAGATGTCCATATATGACTTCCTACCAGCATAGAACTATATTTTGAATAAGTTGAGTCTCTGGTTGCTACATTTTATTGCCAGCATCACTTGGTCTATACCAAGTGATGATCATCCCTCATGAGCTTCTTCTCAGTGTTGTTGTTTGTATGCAAAATATATGGACTAGATTCTCTAGATCCTTTGGATCCTCTTGATACGTCTCAAACGTATCTATAATTTTTTATGCTCTATGCTTGTTTTACACCAATTTGAATATGTTTTACTGATGCTTAGTTGCACTTTTATACATTTTCTGGCACTAACCTATTAACAAGATGCCACAGTGCCAGTTCCCTGTTTTCTGTTGTTTTGTATTTCAGAAAAGTTGTACAGAAAATATTCTCGGAATTGGACTAAACAAAAATCGAAGTCAATATTTTTCTGTAATGAAGACAGAGCCCAGAGGGGGGTCGAAGAAAGGCAGCAGGGCGGCCAGACCAGCCCTAGGCGCGGCCTAGCCCTGGCCTGCGCCTAGGGGTGGTATGCCCCCCTGGCCTCCACCGACATCGCCCCTCCGCCTATTTATTCACGATCTCGGGAAAACCCTGAACACCCGAGCCTCCATCCATGAAAAATTCCATTGCAGCCGCCATTGCAGACCCTAGCTCGGGAGGGTTCTGAAGCTCTTCTCGGCACCCTGTCGGAGGGGAAGTCGTCGCCGGAGGCATCTACATCGCCATGCCCGCATCCGAAGTGATGTGTGAGTAGTTTATCCCTGGACTATGGGTCCATAGTAGTAGCTAGACGGTTTTCTTCACCAATTTGTACCTTATGTTTAGATCTTGTGAGATGCCCTACATGATCAAGATCATCCTTATGTAATGCTACATGTTGTGTTTGTTGGGATCCGATGAATATTGTGTACTATGTTGAGATCGATTATATATTCTTGTCATATGTTATTTGTGATCTTGCATGCTCTCCATTGCTAGTAGATACTTTGGCCAAGTAGATGCTTGTGACTCCAAGAGGGGGTATTTTTGCTCGATAGTAGGTTCATGCCTCTAGTTTTCTGGAACAGTGACAATAACTTCTAAGATTGTAGATGTGTTGTTGCTAATAGGGAGAAAACAACAATGTTTTATCCAAGGGTAATTCTATTGTTTACTTTACACACGATACATTTAATCCTTTGTGTTCAGTGAAACCAATGAGATTGACAACCTCACTTTAAGTTGGGGCAAAGTATTTTGGTTATGTTGTGTGTAGGTTCCACGTTGTTGCTGACATCGGTAGTGCGCCTTGCCACTAGTCAGCTAGCAACACCTTCAGAAGTCACACCTTTCTCCTACTAGTCGATTAAACCTCGATTTCTTACTGAGGGAAAACTTTTTGCTGTGCTCATCATACCTTCCTCTTGGGGTTCCCCAACAGTGTGCAATCTGTGCTCATCACCTCTCCAGTATTCATTATAACTTGCTCCAGCTCCTAGACAACGTGTTAAGTTGGTGTGGTGGTCTTTTGCTTGTTGATCTTGCTCAGCTTGCCCTTCTCCTCCTAGCTCCTGGTTGATTCTTGATTTTTATGTAACCATGGTGGTTCACTGGTTGTTGGTTTCTGGAAGAACTGGAAGAACTGGTGGTTTCCTGATGAACTACAACTACTGCTGTTGGATCTCTTTGTGATGTGGATGTCGAGCTGGTGCACTATTCTTTATATAGCACGCTTAGAGGCTTGTTGTGTCGATAGCACCACCCTGTGTACTACCTATGTGGTTCCATTTCACTCACCTGGTGGTGAGTCACATGGTGAATGAGCTGCTTGGTTGAGTCATTGGGTTGGCTTGTCCATCTTGATGAATATCTACCCCTGGTCACTTGTTTTTGGCTAACCAAGTGACATTGCCACTTGTTCATTTCCAAACTTGGTATTTTGTTTGATGTTTGCAGGATAAAGCATGGATAATATACAAGAGCAAGAAGATTCAAGAACCTAGCTTAGGATTTAAATTCTAGTTTTTCAATTGTAATCTTCTTTTATCTCTTTTATTAGATTACTTTTAATTCTTGTATCATGAATATTGTAAAGACAATGTATGCATGTGATGTGATCAATAAAGCTCAAGGTTTACTTATGAGCTTTGTATAAATGTTATTATCCATTTTAGATTTGTTGTATAAATCATATTTTAGTTTGGGTTATGAATTCGTATTTCATTGGATATGATTAATTCTTATATTCCTCCTTTGTTAGAATTCAAATTTGAATTCTCAATTCAAATTCAAATCCTATCCAAAACCCTAATTTCAAAAGAGATCATGTCGAAATTTATCGCACTCTCGTTACACTAAATCCTAGCTGCAACGAGAGAGAAACCTCCCCCCTTAGGTTTTATGCAATTAAGCGGAAAAATTTCCCCATTTTGCGATGCAATGCACAACCCTATTCTAAATCTACCCCGCGTTTGGCCTAAGTCCTAGGATGTTACAGAGTCCCTTCCTCACCATCCTAGCTACCAGTGGATCCCTTGCCACGAGAACAAAAGGAATCCCCTCCCTCCCCGTCATGGGCTCGACCGGCGGGGCTCCTCCATTTCCTTGCATGTGAATGACCGGAGGTGCCATACCCCTAACCCGCTCTCTCGAATGGCCGACGTTGTCCCTCCCCTCCTTGTCGTGAGCTTGACCGGCTAGGCTCCTCCGATCTGTTTCCCTCCGGGCGACCGACTGGCGGAGTCTTACACCTACCCTCCATCTCAAATGCCCGATGTTGTCCCACTCCATTCCCAGAGGTTCGAAATTATATCGTCTGATGGAAATTGCTCCCCGGAGTCGAAGCAAAAAATGCAGGTTGGGAGCTCAATTGCCTGGGTGAGAGGGAGCTTGAGGGGGCTTGGGATTTGAGTATAGTTTGTTGGTTCTCACAGCCGCCATCTGATTTGAGGGACCGTGAGAGAGACGGTCGCTGGCATGGTCCTTGAAAAATACAAAAAAAACTATAATTGAAAATGGCTTATCCTTTGCTACCCATGGCCATTAACGATGCGCCATGTCAGCCTAAGACTACTTATAGTGGGAGCAACATAAGTACTAACATCACACACCCCAAGATATTTTGGTGACATAGCATGACAGTAAATTAAGAAAAATAGTGAGGTGGTAACTAGCTGTGTTATCGTAACTTCACACACCACAAGACAAGATGAGTCTACAACATAATAAATAACATAATGTATGAAACCACATCTAAATTACTACCCACTATGGAGGTAGTAACTTACTCTAGTAACGTGATATATCTTAGGTTGGTCATAGTGGGTAGTATCATCGGAAATTCAATTCGGCTCCCAGGGGTACTTGTCTATGATACTATCTTTATAGTGGGTAGTATCATGAAGTAGTATCATAATTTTGTTATATTTGTTGATTTTAGAATGACAAGGCAACATTGTGTACACGATTTGTTTGACATTAATTTTTCTGGTGATGTGCGCTATGATACGATATCCACCTATGTTACTCTAACCTCATCTCTCCTCCTTAATTAGTTGCCACATTAGTATTTTTGTGGGACCAGCGTGCATGATACTACCTAAGAAACAAGAACTATAGCTAGCTTTACTTGTCTAAATTACTTCCCACCGTGAGCGGCCTAACTTTAGGACAGCCTCGTCAGAAACAATGTTAAATGGCTTTAAGTGACCGCTCAGTGTTTCGTGAGTCAGTTGGAAAGTAAACCGGTGGTTTTTTTCAAAGAAAATAAAAAGTGGTGTTTTGAAACCCTAATATTTTTGCGAAACATAGTACAAACACAGACACTCACACATACGTGTACATACACTCAACCCTATGAACGAACGCACACCCTAATCCTATGAGCACCTCCAAGAGACTGCGTTTAATAAACAGATCCAGCGATTTTAAGATTGACGAAGTCACCACAGGTGTCTCGATATCGACGAAAATGTCACCTCCCACCGAAGAGTATTCCATTTTTTAATGCGACACCAAAGCATCAAAAATGGTATTTAAAATCTGTTGAGCTGGAGGTATCACGACCCTCCTAACCATCGATTGATTCTCGAAACCCTAATACTAAATACGGTGATTTTTGCCAATTTACTCGACGTGGGGCAGTAACCTTGTCTTAACGGGGTACTAGCAGAATCAGGAGTGGTATGTATTAGACTATGTATCCAGTACTCAGTTGAGATGATCTTACTATCATGTCCTTTTCGGTGTGCAGATTTTGCCGCACCATGCGCTTGAACCAACCAACCGTAGCATCGAACCGTATGTTTTATATTATCGGTCATGTCCTCTTTTCAGCGAACAGAATTCATTATTGTGTGGTGCGGCAACGCCACAGCCAGATGGGGCGGCTAGTACGTGCTCTCGACCGGTCCACTGACGCGCGCGTGACGAGGAGGAGGGTGGCAGCCTCGGCCTCCCCCGATCGCCACGCCCCCGGCACACGACAAGCAACACGTACAGAAAGACGCTGCTGCATTATCGGGAGTATTGTATCACTAGTTCAGTACCGTCCCACGACTTGCATGGCGTTGGCATGGCGGATGCCACAGCGTACGTGCGCTGGTGCTGCTTGAAGATGCAGTGCATAGGAGGAAACTTGGAAGATGCTGCGCGCTCTCGAAGGGAGGAGTGGATAGGATCGGTGGACGGATCCATCGAACAAATTAAGAAGGGCCTGGCAAGCCAGGCGGAGCATACGCCTCACTCGTGGATCCTGACACTGTACCGCCGGCTCTGCTCGTGGCTACCGAATCCGGCCGACACCTCCCCCGGAGCGCGCCGTCCGAGATGCGGCCTCTGCTCGCCGCTGACCAGTGACGACTCGCGAGTCCATTTCCGTTGAAGCTTTGTTTGGTTTCATTTGCTTTGTGCGTCGAAATTTCAGGCAGGGGTCTCTCTCCCGACTCCCGAGTGCCCGCTTTCTTCAACCAAATCTGCACATGAGCACCAGTGGTCTCACTTCGAAAAATAAATTAAAAATCATATTTTTAAGCTTCATAAAATTTGAAAATAAATCATGATGTAACCGGTGTTGTATCCCATAATTGTGTAAATTTTCAACTGAAAATAATGTGTATTTTAGGCTGCACAAAAATAACACATGCATAGATCTGAGTATAGTGATTCAAATCTACAAAAAGAAAACAGATTTTGTCATTTTTGAATAGGCTAAAAAACAAAACATTTGAAATTGAGATTTGGTAGGTTAGTGGGGTACATCATTAGGTACTTTTAGAATTTTGTTACATAATTTTTTAAAACATATAAATATAATTTTCGAATTTTTAATCTGGCAAGAACACTCGTTGCCCAGCATCCAATATGACTTTTCGACCAAAGACCTCTTTCCCTGGCTCACAAGAATTTTATATAATTTTTTTGGCAGAGTATCGTGATTTCTATGGTGAAAACCTGAGGTATGATCTCTATTGCTTCTACCTGCAATGGCTTTGCTGAAGATAATATTCTGGGAATTCGGACGAAAGCATAAGATATTGGATCGGACGATAATAACACTTATGCATCTTTTTTTCTTTGAGACGTTGCTTTTGACAATCTTTTTTATAGTTCGGGTGTTCTCTTTACTGGTGGTTAGAGTGCTGATGTTGCGTGTGTTTGATCACCACAAGTTTCTTTTCATGTTTTCTTATTTTATTTCGGTCGTGTGCATCCTTTGTGTCTTGCATTTTTTTGGTGCACAAGCTAGTTGCAATCGTTATCTTTATGGCATTAACATTCACAATATTAATAGATTTCCTTTATCTAAAAGAATAAATTGATCTGCTGCAAATTACATCATGACGCGGCTCTCTTCACCAGTCCTGCTGACAGACGATAGAGAGACTTGTGACTAGTTTCTGCATCCTTTATTTGAAATGCATTTTGAACATATTAAAAAATGTCAAATAAATAGAAAAAATGTTTCGTGTATATCTTGACATGCTACATGTTTATAAAGTTGTTTCAACAAAAATCGACATGTTTTGTGCCTGTGTAAAAAAGACAATTTTGATGCTAAAATAATCCATTTCTCGGAGATATTTTTTTTACAGAGGAGACAAAAAAATATCGGTTTTATGTGAAATTTCACGTGGGCTAGAACATGTCCTTCTATATGTGGAATTTTTTCCTAATCTTTTCACTTTTTAAAATATGGCTTATACATATGGAATGTATATGCATCCGAGATAAGTTTTAACACCAGTTTTGAGTTTCCGGTCAAGAATGCGCTTAGGGCATCTCCAACGGGGCGACGCAAACGGACGATGAGCGACCGTTTGCATCCGCCGTGACGGAAAATGCATCTGGATCCTGCTCCAGTGGGACGACGCAAAGTGACCGGACAGTCCGCGGCGACGCAAACCTGGCCCAAATATGCGCCAGGTTTGCGTCTCTACGGATGCTCCGTGGTCGCGCAAAGCGTCCTCCTTTTCTTACCCGGTCCCGCATGTCAGGGACAGTGGAATTGATGAGGGCAAACCTACCACACTACCACCTCCGTCATTACCAAATGAAGATGAACCTGTTGTGAAGCTCAAGTCCAATGAAGTCAGGATTGGACCTATTACAAGAGCTCGTGCGAAGCTACTTAAACAACAGGTGACCTTGTTCCTAAACGATACTTTGATTGATCAGAACTTTATACAACCTAAGTCCTATTACTTATGTATTATCAGGTATGAAGAGGAGACAAGCATCGCACGAGGAGGAGAGGAGCAGCTGGACGTGAAGACGGACGTGGAGCTGGACAAGGAGCTGGACATGAAGATATCTCATGGACGCGCGAGGGAGGAACGGGAGGCCTGCGCGAGAGGAGAAGAAGAAGTCCAGGCCGGCCCAGCACCCAATCAGACCGGCCGCCACGCCGGCGCGCCCGGTCCCTGACCCGGTCCGACCGGGCGGCAGGCCGGATTCGCCCGGCGCCAACCGGGCGCCACGCTGACTGCAACCGGACGGGTTACTGTGCGACAATTCCAGAGCCCGGTTGCCACCCGGTCCTTGGCCCGGTTTGAACCGGCCAGCCGGTCCCAGGCCCGGTCGACCGGCCCCCAGACCGGCCGTGTCCGAGTCTGTCTCGACCAGATCTATTCTGGGTCGGTTATTTTCGTACTTTTTCGACCAGAGGTCGTCCCGGACGCCTATATAAGTGCCCAGGACGCCCCCCTAGCTGCATTAGACCACGTTTAAGATAAACCCTAGTTTTTAGTTGTTTGCTCTGCAAAACTATTGAATTCCCTGCACCATATTGCTTGATATTGTGTAGATCTGAAAAGTCTTGTGTGATCTGCTGTTCCATTGGGAATTAGACGGTTGCAACTTACCACTTCGTGGTCGGCGGCTACGTGCGCAAATGTGTGGAGTTGCGAATATCTTGCAGGGTTGAGAGTTGTTGCATTGGCGACATGTACCAATTGAGAGATCTCGTTGCGTCATACAAGTTATCATCCACTTCATCAAGTTACCTCCGCTGCAATCACCCCGTGATCATCATCACCACCGTTGCTTACTGAGAAGATCGGGCCACCCCATATCATCTTGGTATCATATTCTCGGGTTTCCTCGGTAAGCCATCCACAATCCATCTCATAGTTGAGTTGTGAGTGTTTCCTTTCCAGAAAAAGCCAAAAAAAATTAGGGTTAGGGTTTGCCATAGCTTTAGTTTGCACTAATTTCGAGTTTTAGTTGCTTTTCGTAGTTGTTTTTGTGTATCTTTTTCTTGCATCTAGTATTGTTAGGGTTTGAGTCTCTATTATCATCTAGTTTCAGTTTTGTTACTCCGAGTCCACATAGCGTACGGTGTGCTTGTTCCCAACCATAGATATAGCCTTTCGATATAAGTGACTAGGAACTTCCCCAGAAGAGACTAGTTTTACCGCTCGACAGGCTGCTCATTAGGGTTTTGGTGCTTTGCATATCTTGTTGGCCGTGTTATCAAGGAGTTGTGTCATAAAATAAAATAAAAAACAGAAAATTGAAAAGAAGCAAAAAGAGCTACATAGCTGCGTTACAAAAGAAAAATCCAAAAAGAAAAGTGAAGTGCTAGTAGAATCAACTGAAGGCCTAAGTTTACTTTACTGCACCCGTAGTTGAGCAATCTTGTGCCTGTTTCGTTGAGCTTTGCTAGTGTCTCTCCAGTGCTTTGCAACCTTTCCTCCATATAGTTGCATTGCCACATTTATCGCCTTGTGTGAGTATCATTGGTTGTCTACGGTCAGCGCTAGAGCTTGTTATTGGTGCAAATAGGTAGCCTACCTGCAGCCCCACATATATCCTGCTTGTCGTGTGATTGTTCTTATACCCTTGATATTCGCTCCGCTACATCCGTGCACTAATTGTTACTACAAGTGGTAAGCAACACTAATTTACTTTGGAACGGTAAGATCTCCTTTTCTTATCAGTTTTTGAGTGAGTTGTGAGAGTACCACCATATATTTTTGATTTAGTGCACTAACCTACTAATCATGTCTGCTAGTGATCATAAGCTTGTTAACCAGGAAAACAAGGATTCCGCAGATATCATCACATGGAGGGAGTTTGAAGCTCTTCCTAATGAGATGCGACGTGAATTCCGCACACAGGATGATGAGCTTAAGGGCAAGGTCGAAGAGATCTCCCAGAAGCTGAATACTGTTAATGAGACCGTCACTGCCGTGCAAGATCAAATGACAGATATCCAGCGCACTCTTCGCACTTTAACAATGTCTGTTGACAATCTTACCACTCAACAGCAACAACAAGGTGAAGACGCTGATGACGCACCTGGTCGTGGTGATCGTCCTCGTGGTTGGGCTCCACTTGGCCGCCATGGTCGTGGACAGGATGAAGAAGATGGATTGGGTAAGCCTAAGTTCTCCATACCCAAGTTTGAAGGAGGAGCTGATGTTGAAGAATACCTCACTTGGGAGCTCAAGATTGAAAAGTTATGGAGCATACATCCAAATTACACTGAAGATAGGAAGATCAAGCTTGCTTCTTCCAAATTTGATGGCTATGCATTGTGTTGGTGGGATGCACTTGTTCGTAATCGACAGGAGGATGGTGAGCTTCCAATTATCACATGGCGTGCTATGCAGGAGGCGATGAATTCTCGTTTTGTGCCCACTAATTATTTGCGTACAATATATGATAAGTTGACCTTATTGAGGCAAGGTGTGAAGACTGTGGATGAATACTACATGGAGATGGAGTTGCTTATACAGCGTGGCTGTGTCCGTGAGTCTCTATGCAGCGTTTTCTCAATGGATTGAAGTATGATATCAAAGGCATTGTTCGTCACTATAGTTACACCAATATGAATCAATTGTTACATCATGCAAGAGAAGCTGAATCACAGATGGCTGAAGAAGCAAAGGTTAAAGGTCATGCTACGGGAGCTGGGCGTTTTACACCCCGCGCACCCCCATCCACGGTGTCGGCGCCTTCGATGCGCTCCGCCCCTTACTCTACTCCGCCTAGCAAGCCGGTCTCCAATGTGTCTAACGCAAAGAAGTCCTAATCTGCTGCAAGTACGAGTGGTTCTAGCGTGTCTACCGCGCGTAATCGTGATATGGCTTGTCATACATGTGGTGGCAAAGGTCACTTCAAGAGAGATTGTCCTAACCGCAAAGTCATGATTATCAATGAGGACAATGAGTACGAGACTGGAGATGATGTTGATCCTAATGCTCCGGAAGATGATGACTATGACACTGATGGTGAAGATGCATATCCGTCTGATGCTCGCACCATTGTTGTGTCGCAGTGTGCTCTTAATGTGTTGCCTAGTGCATCTACTCAGCGTTGCAATTTGTTCCAAACAAAAGCTTTAGTTGGTCCTGACAAGGCTCGCAAGGTCATTATTGATGGTGGGAGTTGCCGCAATTTAGCAAGCAAGGAGTTGTGTACCAAGCTGAAGTTGAAGTATCTACCGCACCCGCATGCATACTATATTCAGTGGTTGAGCGACAATGGTGAGATGAAGGTAAACCACATGGTGCGTGTTGAGTTTGCTATTGGACCGTATAATGATTGTATTGACTTTGATGTGGTTCCTATGACGGTGTGTCACCTACTATTGGGTCGGCCTTGGCTCTATGACCATTCTGTGCAACACAATGGCCGTGCCAATACATATCACTTGGAGTTCAAGGGCAAGAAAATCAACTTACAGCCTATGACACCACAACAAATTTTCAATGAATCTCGTCAGAAAGTTGAAGTAAACTTGGAGGATGCTTCTTTAGATAGGCGAGAGAATTGTAATGTTGTGAGTGATATAACGAAAAGTGAGAGGGTGAATTCCTTAGTCTCATTAGCCACCAAAGAAGACATGAGAGAATTTAGTGAGGATCCTACAGCCATGCCTCTTGTGCTCTTGTCCAGGGGTACGGTTTTGGTTTCTAACGACATGACCCCTCTTCCTCTTGGTGTTTCTAATGTTTTGCAGGAATTTGGCGACGTGTTTCCGGATGAGGTACCCGCGAGGACTACCACCATTGCGAGGTATTGAGCATCAAATCGACTTGATTCCCGGAGCTTCGCTACCCAATCGGGCACCATATAGAACGAACCCCGAAGAGACGAAGGAGATACAGAAGCAAGTACAAGCGCTACTCGACAAAGGTTATATCCACATAAGCCTTAGTCCTTGTGCTGTTCCTGTTATTCTAGTTCCTAAGAAAGATGGTACATGCCGTATGTGCGTAGATTGTAGAGCTATAAACAACATTACTATTCGATATCGTCATCCTATTCCCCGTTTAGAGGATATGTTAGATGAATTGAGTGGTGTTGCTGTGTTCTCTAAAATTGATTTGCGTAGTGGTTATCATCAAATTAGGATGAAAGAAGGGGATGAGTGGAAAACAGCTTTTAAAACAAAATTTGGTTTATATGAGTGGTTAGTAATGCCTTTTGGTTTGACTAATGTACCTAGCACTTTCATGAGACTGATGAACCATGTTTTGCATGAATTTATTGGCAAATTTGTGGTTGTGTACTTTGATGACATATTAATCTACAGCCGCAATGAATCTGATCATACTATACATATTCGACATGTTTTGCAAGTGTTGCGTGATAATAAACTCTATGGTAATCTTGAGAAGTGCACATTTTGCAAAGATAAGGTCATATTTCTTGGGTATGTTGTCTCTAAGCATGGAGTAGAAGTAGATGTGTCTAAAATTGAAGCTATTCAAAATTGGCCTACTCCCATGAATGTGAGTCAAGTTAGAAGTTTTCATGGTCTAGCTGGGTTTTATAGAAGATTTGTGCCCAACTTTAGTACTATTGCTACACCTTTTAATGATTTGACTAAAAAGGGTGTTGTTTTTGAGTGGGGTGCAGCCCAAGATCATGCTTTTGATGAACTGGAGAGATTGTTAACTTCTGCACCGTTGCTTGCACTTCCTGGTTTCAATAAGAAATTTGAGATTGAATGTGATGCTAGTGGTATTGGAATTGGTGTGGTGTGTTGGTGCAAGAGGGTCGCCCAATTGCATATTTTTCTGAGAAACTGTCTGGTGCTAAGTTAAACTATCCTATATATGATAAAGAATTGTATGCTTTAATTAGAGTTCTTGAGGTTTGGCAACATTACTTGTGGCCAAAAGAATTTATCATACATTCGATCATGAAGCTTTAAAATATCCGAAAGCTCGATCTACTTTGCATAAGCGTCTTGCCAAGTGGGTTGAGTTCATTGAGTCTTTTCCATACATTATTAAGCATAAGAAGGGAAAAGATAATATTGTTGCTGATGCTCTATGTAGGAAGAATATGCTATTAACTCAACTTGATGTTAAAATTTCTGGATTAGAAGTACTATGTGATTTGTATGCTACTAATCATGATTTTGCTGAACCATATCGCTTATGTGCTCTTGGTAAAGCATGGGAAAAATATCACATACATGATGGGTTCTTGTTTAGAGCTAACAAACTATGTGTTCCAGAATCGTCTGTGCGTTTGCTCTTATTGCAGGAATCACATGCTTGGAGGTTTGATGGGTCACTTTGGGCGTGAGAAGATGCTACTCATGCTAGCTGACCACTTTTATTGGCCAAAGATGAGGCGGGATGTGGACAGGTATGTGAAGAGATGCATTACTTGCAACAAGTCCAAGTCCAAGCTGAAGCCTTGATGTCTACGCACGCTTCTATTCCTGTAGACAGTGTTGGGCCTCCAAGAGCAGAGGTTTGTAGAACAGCAACAAGTTTCCCTTAAGTGAATCACCCAAGGTTTATCGAACTCAGGGAGGTAGAGGTCAAAGATATCCCTCTCAAGCAACCCTGCAATTACGATACAAGAAGTCTCTTGTGTCCCCAACACACCTAATACACTTGTCAGATGTATAGGTGCACTAGTTCGGCGAAGAGATAGTGAGATGCAAGTAATATGGATGAATATGAGTGGTAATAGCAATCTGAAATAAAGATGGCAGCGAGTAAACATGCAGTGGAACAGTAAATAAACGGAGTTTCGATATTCGGAAACAAGGCCTAGGATCATACTTTCACTAGTGGACACTCTCAACATTGATCACATAAAAAATAAATAACTTCTCCTCACTTGTGCTACATACACTCTCTTGTTTGATAACAAACACCATTCATTGTGTAGGGCTACAAGAGCTCCCTCAAGCAGGAGTTAACAAGCTCCACAACATTCGGAGTTCATATTTAAGTAACCTCTAGAGCATAATAGATCGTTGCAATTTAGACCGAGTACTAACATAGCATACACACCGTCACCAATAAGCTATGAAAGGGGGAATAGATCACATCAATACTATCATAGTAATAGTTAACTCCATAATCTACAAGATATTACAATCATAACCTTTGCCAAGTACTACATGATGCACACACTGTCAACATTACATCATGGAGGAGGAATCGACTACTTTAATAACATCACTAGAGTAGCACATAGATTAATAGTGATACAAAGCTCATGATCACATAAAGATCACATGGGAGAGAGAGATGAACCACATAGCTACCGGTACAGCCCTTAGCCTCGGGGGAGAACTACTCCCTCCTCATCATAGGAGACAGCAGCGGCGATGAAGATGGCGGTGGTGTCGATGGAGATGCCTTCCGGGGGCAATTCCCCGTCCCGGCGGCGTGCCGGAATAGAGACTTCTGTCCCCCGAATCTTGGCTTCGCGATGGCGGCGGCTCTGGAACTTTTCTCGTATCGTGGCTTATCTTTTTAGGGTTTTCGAGGCGGAGAGAATATATAGGCGGAAGGGCAGCCTCGGAGGAGTCCTGGTGGAGCCACACCATAGGGGGCGCCCCCCTTGGCCGCGCCGCCAGGTGGGGTGGGGCCCCAGTGGCTCCCCTCTGGTCCCTCTCTGGCTCTCTGGAAGCTTCCGTGAAATATAAGACCTTGGGCGTTGATTTCGTCCAATTCCGAGAATATTTCCTTTGTAGGATTTCTGAAACCAAAACAGCACAAAACAGGATCTGGCACTTCGGCATCTCGTTAATAGGTTAGTTCCGGAAAATGCATCAAAACGATATAAAGTGTGAACAAAACATGTAGGTATTGTCATAAAACTAGCATGGAACATAAGAAATTATAGATACGTTTGAGACGTATCAAGCATCCCTAAGCTTAGTTCCTACTCGCCCTCGAGTAGGTAAACGATAACAAGGATAATTTCTTAAGTGACATGCTACCAACATGATCTTGATCAATATTATTGCAAAGCATATGAGATGAATGAAGTGATTCAAAGCAATGGTAAAGACAATGACTAAACAACTGAATCATATAGCAAAGACTTTTCATGAATAGTACTTTCAAGACAAGCATCAATAAGACTTGCATAGGAGTTAACTCATAAAGCAATAGATTCTTAGTAGAAGGCTTTGAAGCAACACAAAGGAAGATATAAGTTTCAGCGGTTGCTTTCAACTTCAACATGTTTATCTCATGGATAATTGTCAACACAAAGTAATATAACAAGTGCAATAGGTAAACATGTAAGAATCAATGCACACAGTTGACACAAGTGTTTGCTTCTAAGATAGAAAGAAGTAGGTAAACTGACTCAACATAAAGTAAAAGATAGGCCCTTCGCAGAGGGAAGCATGGATTACTATTTTTGTGCTAGAGCTTTTATTTTGAAAACATAGAAACAATTTTGTCAACGGTAGTAATAAATCATATGTGTTATGTATAAGACATCTTATAAGTTGCAAGCCTCATGCATAGATTACCAATAGTGCTCGCACCTTGTCCTAATTAGCTTGGATTTACATGGATTATCATTGCATAACATATGTTTCAACCAAGTGTCACAAAGGGGTACCTCTATGCCGCATGTACAAAGGTCTAAGGAGAAAGATCGCATTTGATTTCTCGTTTTTGATTATTCTCAACTTAGACATCCATACCGGGACAACATAGAAAACAGATAATTGACTCCTCTTTAATGCGTAAGCATTCAACAACAGATAATATTCTCATAAGAGATTTGAGGATTGATGTCCAAACTGAAACTTCCACCATGATTCATGGCTTTAGTTAGCGGCCCAATGTTCTTCTCTAACAATATGCATACTCAAACCATTTGATCATGATAAATCACCCTTACTTCAGACAAGACGAACATGCATAGCAACTCACATGATATTCAACAAAGATGTAATAGTTGGTGTCCCCAGAAACATGGTTACCGCTCAACAAGCAACTTACAAGAAATAAGATACATAAGCTACATTTTCTTTACCACAATAGTTTTTAAGGCTATTTTCCCATGGGCTATATATTGCAAAGACAAAGGATAGAATTTTAAAGGTAGCACTCAAGTAATTTACTTTGGAATGGCAGAGAAATACCATGTAGTAGGTAGGTATGGTGGACACAAATGGCATAGTTTTTGGCTCAATGATTTGGATGTACGAGAAGAAATCCCTCTCAATACAAGGCTTAGGCTAGCAAGGTTGTTTGAAGCAAACACAAGTATGAACCGGTACAGCAAAACTTACGTAAGAACATATTGCAAGCATTATAAGACTCTACACTGTCTCCTTGTTGTTCAAACACTTCACCAGAAAATATCTAGACTTTAGAGAGACCAATCATGCAAACCAAATTTCAACAAGCTCTATGGTAGTTCTTCATTAATAGGTGCAAAGTACATGATGCAAGAGCTTAAACATGATCTATTTGAGCACAACAATTGCCAAGTATCAAATTATTCAAGACAATATACCAATTACCACATGAAGCATTTTCTGTTTCCAACCATATAACAATGAACGAAGCAGTTTCAACCTTCGCCATGAACATTAAAAGTAAAGCTAAGAACACCAGTGTTCATAAGAACGAGCGGAGCGTGTCTCTCTCCCACATAAGCATGAATTTATTCAGAGAATAAAAATAACAAAACGAAAATAAAAGCACACAGACGCTCCAAGTAAAGTACATAAGATGTGACGGAATAAAAATATAGTTTCACTAGAGGTGACCTGATAAGTTGTCGATGAAGAAGGGGATGCCTTGGGCATCCCCAAGCTTAGATGCTTGAGTCTTCTTGAAATATGCAGGGATGAACCACGGGGCATCCCCAAGCTTAGACTTTTCACTCTTCTTGATCATATTGTATCATCCTCCTCTCTTGACCCTTGAAAACTTCCTCCACACCAAACTCAAAACAAACTCATTAGAGCGTTAGTGCATAATCAAAAATTCACATATTCAGAGGTGACACAATCATTCTTAACACTTCTGGACATTGCCCAAAGCTACTGAAAGTTAATGGAACAAAGAAATCCATCAAACATAGCAAAACAGGCAATGCGAAATAAAAGGCAGAATCTGTCAAAACAGAACAGTCCGTAAAGACGAATTTTTCTGGGGCACTTAACTTGCTCAGATGAAAAAGCTCAAATTGAATGAAAGCTGCGTACATATCTGAGGATCACGCACGTAAATTGGCAAATTTTTCTGAGTTACCTACAGACAGGGCTGCTCAATTTCGTGACAGTAAGAAATCTGTTTCTGCGCAGAAATCCAAATCTAGTATCAACCTTACTATCAAAGACTTTACTTGGCACAACGATGCAATAAAATAAAGATAAGGAGAGGTTGCTACAGTAGTAACAACTTCCAAGACACAACAAAACAGTAGCAAAATAAAAACATGGGTTATCTCCCAAGAAGTGCTTTCTTTATAGCCATTAAGATGGGCTCAGTAATTTTAATGATGCACTCGCAAGAAATAAGAGTTGAAGCAAAAGAGAGCATCAAAAGCAAGTATGAAACACTTTTAAGTCTAACCCACTTCCTATGAAAAGGAGTCTTGTACACAAATAAATTCATGTAGAACAAAGTGACAAACATAGGAAGATAAAACACAAGTAACTTCAAAATTTTCAGCATATAGAGAGGTGTTTTAGTACCATGAAAATTTCTACAACCATATTTTCCTCTCTCATAATAATTTCCAGTAGCATCATGAACAAACTTAACAATATAACTATCACATAAAGCATTCTTATCATGAGTCTCATGCATAAAATAATTACTACTCCCAACATAAGCATAGTCATTCTTATTAATTGTAGTGGGAGCAAATTCAACAAAGTAGCTATCATTATTATTCTCATCATCAAATATAGGAGGCATAGTATAATCATAATAAACTTTATCCTCCATAGTAGGTGGCACCAAAATACCACTATCATTATAATCATCATAAATGGGAGGCAAAGTATGATCAAAGAAAATTTTCTCCTCAAAACTTGGGGGACTAAAACTATCATGCTCATCAAAACTAGCTTCCCCAAGCTTAAATTCTTCCATAGCATTAGCAATAATAGTATTCAAAGAGTTCATGCTAATAACATTGCTACAACTATTTGCAAGCAAAGTTTCATGGATTTTTTAATTTTCTCTTCAAACACCTCATGTCCTAACTCAAGATAGATACTATAAAGATCTCTAATATTTTTGTTGTTTTCCATTAAGCCTAACTAGTGTAAACAAGAAACAAAAAGATGCAATTGCAGGATCTAAAGGAAATAGCTTCGAGCACTCACACACCGGCAACAGTGCTAGGAAATAGCTTAGTAGTCGGAGGATGTGAATACCTTTTACCTTACCTCCCCGGCAACGGCGCCAGAAAATAGCTTGCTGGCGTGTAGTTGACGTGGGAGTTAGAAATCTTTGTGGTGTAACTTTTCTTCAGTTCCCCGGCAACGGCGCCAGAAAATAGCTTGATGTCTACGCACGCTTCTATTCCTGTAGACAGTGTTGGGCCTCCAAGAGCAGAGGTTTGTAGAACAGCAGCAAGTTTCTCTTAAGTGAATCACCCAAGGTTTATCGAACTCTGGGAGGTAGAGGTCAAAGATATCCCTCTCAAGCAACCCTGCAATTACGATACAAGAAGTCTCTTGTGTCCCCAACACACCTAATACACTTGTCAGATGTATAGGTGCACTAGTTCGGCGAAGAGATAGTGAGATGCAAGTAATATGGATGAATATGAGTGGTAATAGCAATCTGAAATAAAGATGGCAGCGAGTAAACATGCTAAATAAACGGAGTTTCGATATTCGGAAACAAGGCCTAGGATCATACTTTCACTAGTGGACACTCTCAACATTGATCACATAACAAATAAATAACTTCTCCTCACTTGTGCTACATACACTCTCTTGTTTGATAACAAACACCATTCATTGTGTAGGGCTACAAGAGCTCCCTCAAGCAGGAGTTAACAAGCTCCACAACATTCGGAGTTCATATTTAAGTAACCTCTAGAGCATAATAGATCGTTGCAATTTAGACCGAGTACTAACATAGCATACACACCGTCACCAATAAGCTATGAAAGGGGGAATAGATCACAACAATACTATCCTAGTAATAGTTAACTCCATAATCTACAAGAGATTACAATCATAACCTATGCCAAGTACTACATGATGCACACACACTGTCAACATTACATCATGGAGGAGGAATAGACTACTTTAATAACATCACTAGAGTAGCACATAGATTAATAGTGATACAAAGCTCATGATCACATAAAGATCACATGGGAGAGAGAGATGAACCACATAGCTACCGGTACAGCCCTTAGCCTCGGGGGGAGAACTACTCCCTCCTCATCATAGGAGACAACAACGGCGATGAAGATGGCGGTGGTGTCGATGGAGATGCCTTCCGGGGGCAATTCCCCGTCCCGGCGGCGTGCTGGAACAGAGACTTCTGTCCCCCGAATCTTGGCTTCGCGATGGCGGCGGCTCTGGAACTTTTCTCGTATCGTGGCTTATCTTTTTAGGGTTTTCGAGGCGGAGAGAATATATAGGCGGAAGGTTAGCCTCGGAGGAGTCCTGGTGGAGCCACACCATAGGGGGGGCGCCCCCCCCCCCTTGGCCGCGCCGCCAGGTGGGGTGGGGCCCCCAAGGCTCCCCTCTGGTCCCTCTCTGGCTCTCTGGAAGCTTCCATGAAATATAAGACCCTGGGCGTTGATTTCGTCCAATTCCGAGAATATTTCCTTTGTAGGATTTCTGAAACCAAAAACAGCACAAAACAGGAACTGGCACTTCGGCATCTCGGTAATAGGTTAGTTCCGGAAAATGCATCAAAACGATATAAAGTGTGAACAAAACATGTAGGTATTGTCATAAAACTAGCATGGAACATAAGAAATTATAGATACGTTTGAGACGTATCAAGCCTCACGGTTTGTATACTCCTTTACCGGCACCTACTACACCATGGGAGGATATAAGTATGGATTTTGTGTTGGGTTTGACGCGTACTAAGAGAGACCATGATTCTATATTTGTGGTAGTGGACAGCTTTTCTAAAATGTCACACTTTATTGCCTGCCACAAGAGCGACGATGCGTCGCATATTGCTAACCTGTTTTTCAGGGAGGTTGTACGTCTACATGGAGTCCCGAAAAATATTGTTTCTGATCGTGACGTGAAGTTTATGAGCTACTTCTGGAAGACGCTGTGGAGAAAGCTGGGGACGAAGCTACTGTTCAGTACTACTTGTCATCCCCAAACTGATGGTCAAACTGAAGTGGTGAATAGAACATTGTCACAACTGTTGAGATCCATGATCAAGAAGAACCTGAAGGAGTGGGAAGAGTGTTTGCCGCATGTGGAGTTTGCTTACAACAGGGCGGTACATTCTACCACGGAGCTATGTCCTTTTGAGGTGGTGTATGGTTTCAAACCCATTACTCCACTTGACTTGTTGCCTTTACCCATACATGAGAGAGTTAATATGGAGGCATCCAAGAGGGCAGATTTTGTGCGAAAGATCCATATGAAGACTAAAGAGTTGATAGAGAAAAAAGGCAAGAGCAATGCTGCAAGGATGAACAAGAAGCGTAAGGAGATGTTGTTCAAGCCTGGTGATATGGTCTGGGTACATTTTCGCAAGGATAGGTTCCCGAAGCTGCGGAAGTCGAAGTTGAAGCCTCGTGCTGCTGGTCCTTACAAAGTGCTTGCCAAGATCAATGATAATGCATACTCGATAGATCTTCCAGTTGACGAGTTTGGTGTCAGTAATTCTTTCAATGTTGCTGATTTGACACCATATGACGGAGAAGACCTTGGAGCGTCGGGGTTGACGCCTTTTGAAGGGGGGGAGATGATGAGGACATCCCTACCACACTACCACCTCCGTCATTACCAAATGAAGATGAACCTGCTGTGAAGCTCAAGTCCAATGAAGTCAGGATTGGACCTATTACAAGAGCTCGTGCGAAGCTACTTAAACAACAGGTGAACTTGTTCCTAAGCGCTACTTTGATTGATCAGAACTTTATACTACCTAAGTCCTATTACTTATGTATCATCAGGTATCAAGAGGAGACAAGCATCGCACGAGGAGGAGAGGAGCAGCTGGACGTGAAGATGGACGTCCAGCTAGACAAGGAGCTGGACATGAAGATATCGCATGGACGCGCGAGGGAGGAGCGGGAGGCATGCGCGAGAGGAGAAGAAGAAGTCCAGGCCGGCCCAGCACCCGGTCAGACCGGCCGCCACGCCGGCGCGCCCGGTCCCTGGCCCGGTCCGACCGGGCGGCAGGCCGGATTCTCCCCGGCGCCAACCGGGTGCCACGCTGACTGCAACCGGCACTACTAGGAAAAAGGCTATAGTTGGAGGCAGAGGGTACCGGCGCACCACCATGGACACGCGCCGGTGACATGTGTTGCCGGCGCACCTATTTTCAGACGCGCCGGGGATGGGGGCCTTCTGCCGGCGCACCGGGGAGCAGGCTCGCCGGCGCTATTTCCTGGCATGGCCCCGGCCGATTCGGGCCAGGCCCAAGAATCATTGCCGGCGCACCGGCCCAGGGGTGCGCCGGTGGCAAATCTTCTATTGCCGGCGCACCCCGGGTCGGTGCGCCGGCAATGATTCTTGGGCCCGGCCCGGGGTGATATAGCCGAAAGGGCTATGTGCTGCCGGCGCACCCATGCCCCGGTGCGCCGGCAGTAACCCGAGCGAGTTATTTATGCTCCACAACCACTCCCCCACTACTACCACTCCACTCCTCCACACAAACCCGAGCCTTCTCCCAACCCAGCTCATTTTTGCCCATTTCTATCCCCAATTTCACCAATTTCACCAAACAAAATCATATTTTTTGAGCAAATCTTCCCTTCCTACATGCATCTCCCACATCCCCCTATGTAGATCTAGATCTACTATCCCGCATTGACCGCTCAATCTAGATCTAGATCTAGAAAGTCGGCTTTCATACGCCGTGGTAGCGGCGCGACGTCTCCATCTTGTTGACGAGTATATCAAACCAATAGGTGATTAATGAACAAATTGAGGAATGAAATCAACGTATATTGGACATTAATTTGAAGCAAAGCTCGTGTGTGGCATATATATATATATATATATATATATGTGTTGTGTTTGTGCTTGTGCTTGTGTGTGTTGGCGTTGAAAATGAGTTGCCAACGTTGCGCCGAAATGTTGATTCTTTAAGTTTCCGTTTCGGCACATTTCGGCGCTCCTATGTCCTACCGTGTAGGAAGGTCATGCCGAAATTTTCCGTGAAAACTACCGACGGATGCATGGTTCTAATGAATTATGTAATCTTACCATGCGAGGCGATAATGGTTATCGAGATGAGTGAAAGCATCGTGATGAGATATCCGAAACACGCGATCATCGACATGTATGAAAATAACCGCACGGAGGTATTGTGTCCGTGCCGGAGATGCAAACGAGGGAAATGGTTTGACCCGTATTCAGGCAAATTGCAGGGGCACCTGCTCACTAATGGTTTCATGCATGGACACACTCAATGGATGAGTGATGATGGCGCGGAGGTCAATGGGGCGACGGCGGCAGGTGGTAAAAATGGCCGGCAAGAAGGAGGGCATCATGATATTGATGACGATGAAGAGTTTGTCGCACGGACGATAACCTTGACGACGACAATAACCTTGACGACGACAATAACCTTGACAACGACGAAGAGGTGCCGCTAGCTTCAGTCGTGCGGGACCCTCATCTTCAAGATTTGCTTCTCGAAAAGACGAAAGGCGCCAAGCGGAAATCAAAGCTTGAGCAACTCGAGATAGACTCGAATACTCCGTTGTACGACTCAGGTCGCGGGTTGGGGGAGTCTCGCTTGAGAGTAGCTCTCGATGTGCCTGCGGATGAAGGCGAAACACGGATGGACGGACACAAGCGTCGACGACATCCCGGAATACGTGAAAGATCTCCTTCCTGCCGGGAACACGTGTCCCGGTAGTCTAGCCGAGGCCAAGAGAATCACGTGCCCTCTCGACTTACCCCACGAAAAGTATCACGCCCGCATCAACGACCGTATCATGTATCGCAAGGAGCACATGGACAAGACCAAATGTCCTGTGTGTGAAGCTGAACGGTACAAGAAAGGGAAGAAGAAAGCTCCTCGGAAAGTTGTGTGGTACTTCCCGCTCGCCCCCGGCTTCAACGGTTCTACGCGGACCGCAAGGAAGCAAAGCTCATGCGCCGGCACGCGAAAAGAAAGGAGGCGGTGTTGAATGATGTAGAGCGGATTGATCACCCAGTGCTGACACACCCTTCGGATGCAAGCCAGTGGAAAGCATTAGACAATGAATTCGGAAGTTTTGGAGCAGATCCCAGAAACATCGGGTTGGGTGCGAGCACGGACGGATTCAATCTGTTCGGAAACCAGAGCAGCACACATAGCACATGGCCCTTGTTTGTATGGATCTACAACCTCCCGCCCTGGCTGTGCATGAAGAGGAAGTACATACAGATGAGTATGCTAATTCAAGGGCCGACACAGCCAGGAAACGATATCAACATGTATCTCGAACTATTAAAGGAGGAGCTTGAAACGTTGTGGGCGGAGGAAGGGGTAGATACATGGGACGCCGTCGCGGAAGAATATTTCCCTTTGAGAGCCGCGTTGATCACGACGGTGCAGGACTACCTCGGATACGGTTACATTTCGTGCCGGGTGTGCCATGGACACAAGGCATGTGTCGTGTGCATGGAAGAGACGATGTTTTTGCAGCTTGGTAAGGATCCCGGCTCTTTGAAAACAGTTTACATGGGGCATCGAAGGTGGCTACAGAAGACTGACCCGTGGAGAAAGCGTGGAGATCCGTTCGATGGTACAAATGAACCCCGAGGACCTCCACGTAAGAAGAGCGGCGAAGAGATCGATACATTACTGAAAGGTTGGAAGGAGTGCCCTGCGCCGGGAAAGATTCGTCAAAAGCCCGGAGAGAAGAAGAAGAAAAAGGAAACGACGCCGCTCATTGGTGTATGGAAAAGGAGGTCCGTGTTTTGGGACTTGCCGTATCGGAAAATTCTCGATACACCTCACCGCCTTGATGTCATGCATATTACAAAGAACGTGTGCGAGAGCTTGCTTGGCACTCTTCTCAACATGCCGGACCGGACCAAAGATGGGCCGAAAGCAAGACACGACCTGAAAGTTTTGGGCATCGGGGAAGAGCTTCAGATCCCGCCGGCCCAAGAGGGACAGATCGGAGGAGGAGGCGGACGGCGGTCGAAGCGCAAAAGGATTAAGCAGCCGGACTATTACTCGCCCCCCTCCTGCTTCACTTTTAGTCCGGCCGAGGTCGATCAATTTTTCAATTGCCTTCTAGGAGTCAGAGTGCCCTTCGGTTACTCCGGGCTAATAAGCAGATACATGGACCCCAAGAAACGAAACTTCAGCGGCATGAAGTCTCATGACTGTCATGTGATGATGACGCAGATTCTTCCGGTTGCAATCCGAGGTATAATGGATGACCATGTCCGTGCAACGCTGATCGGGCTCTGTAACTTCTTCGACGTCATAACTCGGAAGTCGATAAGCGTGAAGAAACTCGCAAGGCTCCGAGGAAGAGATCGTGGTGATCCTATGTGAGATGGAGATGTACTTCCCGCCTGCATTCTTTGACGTGATGGTCCATCCGTTGGTCCATATCATGGATGATATCGTCGGTCTAGGGCCGGCATTCTTACACAACATGATGCCGTTTGAAAGAATAAATGGGGTCATTAAAGGATACGTTCGTAACAGGTCACATCCGGATGGAAGCATCGTACGGGGCTGGCTCACCGAAGAGTGCATCTCTTTCTGCACGAATTATCTAGACATCGAGGACCCTGTTGGTTTGCCTCAAAACAAGCACCTCCGCAGGTTCGAGGGAGTAGGCCACAAAAATGGAAGGAAGGAACTGCACGTGCACATGTCTGGTCGGGCTTCCGACTTTGACAGGGCCAACTTAGTAGCGCTACAACACATTGACTTGATCGATCCTTGGTTGAAAGAGCACAAAACCATGATAGAGAACAGTGGCAAGCCGATGATGACGGAAGCGAAATATACGGAGAGCACAACTCCTCTTTCGTGCGCTGGTTCAAAGACCACATTGATGCTAATCCCCCACCAATGGATTCTGACAAGGATAAACTAGTATTGGCCTTGTCACATGGCCCCGCGCCCAACATCATGACTTACCAAGCGTACGATATCAACGGGTACACATTCTACACGGAAGAAAAAAAAAGAACAGTGTTTACCGTAACTCGGGGTAACGATGGATTCCTGGACGGGTGACGTAAAGACTAGATACTACGGAAGAATCGAGGAAATCTGGGAGCTTAACTACGGCTGGGGAGAAAGTGCCGATGTTCCGTATCGGATGGGCTAAGAGCGTCAGAAAAGAAGACCGGTATTTCACCACCATGTTTCTACCCGAAGCCAACAAATCAAAGTCCACGAACGCCACCGCGCAGAATGAGCCATGGGTACTGGCAGAACACGTGCACCAATGCTTCTTCATAACCGACCCATCCGAGGCCTAGCCGTGTTATCGTGAGGAGAGGCAAGAGGACCATCGTCGGAATGGATGGAGTCGCCAACGAGGAAGACTTCGAAGGACAAGTCGGAGACCCAATGATGGAAGAATCCGAGGACGAAGAGACAACATACACCACAAGAAGAAGCAGGACCACGCTACCGAGGTCGGTCGACCCTTCAAAAGAAGAAGTCACGACACGGGGCTAAATTATTCAACGACGAGCAAGAAAAGCAAGAAGAAAGCGAAACACTCTTCTCAATCGATGATGTAAAACTTTATTTGCAATCTATAACTCATATTTTGTGTAATTCATAACTACTCATATGGTCATGGCCAATATTTTATGTATGAATAATTAATATTATGTTCGTCAATATTGTATGCATGCATGTATATAACTCATATTTTTTGCAATGCATAACTCATATTGCTTGGTTATTATCTTGAAAAGAGAAGGAAATAAAATAGTATAGGATTTGTGGGAAAAGAAAACAAACATAAAAGAAAGTGAAAAGAAATAAAGAAAAGAATAAAAATAAAAGAATAAAAAGAAAGTGAAAAGAAATAAAGAAAAGAATAAAAAGAAATGGCCAGCCAGGTTGGGGGACAAGTCCCAGGTATAGCTGGGCTCACCTATTGCCGGCGCACCACATGTTTGGTTCGCCGGGGGTATAGTTGTCCCCGGCGAACCAAACATGTGGTGCGCCGGCAATAAGGTGAGCCCAGCTATACCTGGGACTTAACCGCTGCGCGTGCTATCTTTCTCCCTTTCCCCATTCTCATCACGAACCCTAGCTAGCCCCCGTGCCGCCGAGAGGAGGAGAACGCCGCCGCGAGGAAGAGAACGCCGTCGCCGAGAGGAGGAGGTGTCGCGCGGGCCACCGTCGCCGACAGGAGCAATCGCCGACTCCGCCTCCGCCTCCAGGGCCCCTCGATTCCAGCTCCAGGGCCGCCTCCGCCTCGTCCCCCTACAACCTCAAGGTACCTTTTGTTTGGTCGCTGGGATCGCTCGCTCGATCTACCCGCGATTCCTTGCCTAACGCAATTTTGCTTGATTGTTTCACATAGCCGCCAAATCCATATAGCCGCCTAGTTTGGATCGGAAAACCGGTAGGTGTGTATGCAGTACTCTCCGTTGTATTGCTGAATAGTATGCGCCATAAGTCGATCTGCTGGGTTAAAAATTGAACTACATCGCTAGAGTGTTGCCATGTTTTATTGGGATACATGATATGATAGTGCTGGTTCTCGCTACTAAATTTTGTGTATCACATAGGATGGGC
>NC_061510.1:114298371-114313640 GCF_022539505.1 Lolium rigidum
GATTCTTCAACGGAATTTACCTTCTTACCTTGTGGAGCTCTTTCCGTGTGCCATTCGGAGTAATTAACCATCATATTATCAAGAAGCTTTGTTTCTTCACCAAGAGTGATGGACATAAAGGTACCTCCAGCAGCTGAATCCAATAAATTCCGCGAAGAAAAATTTAGTCCTGCATAGAAGGTTTGGATGATCATCCAAGTAGTCGGTCCATGGGTTGGGCAATTTTTAACCGAGAGATTTCATTCTTTCCCAAGCTTGAGCAACATGTTCATTATCTAATTGTTTAAAATTCATTATGCTACTCCTCAAAGATATAATTTTAGCAGGGGGATAATATCTACCAATAAAAGCATCCTTGCATTTAGTCCATGAATCAATACTATTCTTAGGCAGAGATAGCAACCAATCTTTAGCTCTTCCTCTTAATGAGAAAGGGAACAATTTTAATTTTATAATGTCACCATCTACATCTTTATACTTTTGCATTTCACATAGTTCAACAAAATTATTGAGATGGGCAGCAGCATCATCGGAACTAACACTGAGAAAATTGCTCTCGCATAACAAGATTAAGTAAAGCAGGTTTAATTTCAAAGAATTCTGCTGTAGTAGCGGTGGAGCAATAGGTGTGCATAGGAAATCATTATTATTTGTGCTAGTGAAGTCACACAACTTAGTATTTTCAGGGTTGGCCATTTTAGCAATAGTAAATAAAGCAAACTAGATAAAGTAAATGCAAGTAAACTAATTTTTTTGTGTTTTTTGATATAGCGAACAAGATAGCAAATAAAGTAAAGCTAGCAACTAATTTTTTTTGTGTTTTGATATAATGCAGCAAATAAAGTAGTAAATAAAATAAAGCAAGACAAAAACAAAGTAAAGAGATTGAGAAGTGGAGACTCCCCTTGCAGCGTGTCTTGATCTCCCTAGCAACGGCGCCAGAAAAAGAGCTTGATGGCGTGTATTTCACACGTTCGTTGGGCAACCCCAAGAGGAAGGTATGATGCGCACAGCAGCAAGTTTTCCCTCAGAAAGAAACCAAGGTTTATCGAACCAGGAGGAGCCAAGAAGCACGTTGAAGGTTGATGGCGGCGGGATGTAGTGCGGCGCAACACCGGAGATTCCGGCGCCAACGTGGAACCCGCACAACACAACCAAAGTACTTTGCCCCAACGAAACAGTGAGGTTGTCAATCTCACCGGCTTGCCGTAACAAAGGATTAACCGTATTGTGTGGAAGATGATTGTTTGCGAGAGAAAATAGTAAAACAAGTATTGCAGCAGATTTGTATTTCAGTATTAAAGAATGGACCGGGGTCCACAGTTCACTAGAGGTGTCTCTCCCATAAGATAAAAGCATGTTGGGTGAACAAATTACGGTCGGGCAATTGACAAATAGAGAGGGCATAACAATGCACATACATGACATGATAAGTATAGTGAGATTTAATTGGGCATTACGACAAAGTACATAGACCGCCATCCAACTGCATCTATGCCTAAAAAGTCCACCTTCAGGTTATCATCCGAACCCCCTCCGGTATTAAGTTGCTAAACAAGACAATTGCATTAAGTATGGTGCGTAATGTAATCAACAACTACATCCTCGGACATAGCGCCAATGTTTTATCCCTAGTGGCAACAGACACAACACAACCTTAGAACTTTACTCGTCATCGTCCCGGTGTCAATGCGAGCATGAACCCACTATCGAGCATAAGTACTCCCTCTTGGAGTTAAAAGTAAAAACTTGGCCAGAGCCTCTACTAGAAACGGAGAGCATGCAAGATCATAAACAACACATGTATAATAACTTGATAATTAACATGACATGGTATTCTCTATCCATCGGATCCCGACAAACACAACATATAGAATTACGGATAGATGATCTTGATCATGTTAGGCAGCTCACAAGATCCAACAATGAAGCACAATGAGGAGAAGACAACCATCTAGCTACTGCTATGGACCCATAGTCCAGGGGTGAACTACTCACTCATCACTCCGGAGGCGACCATGGCGGTGTAGAGTCCTCCGGGAGATGAATCCCCTCTCCGGCAGGGTGCCGGAGGAGATCTCCAGAATCCCCCGAGATGGGATCGGCGGCGACGGCGTCTCAGTAAGGTTTTCCGTATCATGGTTTTTTGCATCAGGGGTTTCGCGACGGAGGCTTTAAGTAGGCGGAAGGGCAGGTCAAGGGGCGTCACGAGGGGCCCACACTATAGGTCGGCGCGGCCAGGGCTTGGGCCGCGCCGCCCTATAGCTTGGCCACCTCGTGGCCCCACTTCGTGTGTTATTCGATCTTCTGGAAGCTCCGTGGAAAAATAGGGCCCTGGGTCTTCGTTTCGTCCAATTCCGAGAATATTTCGTTACTAGGATTTACGAAACCAAAAACAGCAGAAAACAAGAACTGGCACTTCGGCATCTTGTTAATAGGTTAGTTCCAGAAAATGCACGATTATGACATAAAGTGTGCATAAAACATGTAGGTATCATCAATAATATGGCATAGAACATAAGAAATTATCGATACGTCGGAGACGTATCAAGCATCCCCAAGCTTAGTTCTGCTCGTCCCGAGCAGGTAAAACGATAACAAAGATAATTTCTGAAGTGATATGCCATCATAACCTTGATCATACTATTTGTAAACATATGTAATGAATGCAGCGATCATAACAATGGTGATGACATGAGTAAACAGGTGAATCATATAGCAAAGACTTTTCATGAATAGTACTTCAAGACAAGTATTAATAAGTCTTGCATAAGAGTTAACTCATAAAGCAATAAATCGAAGTAAAGGTATTGAAGCAACACAAAGGAAGATTAAGTTTCAGCGGTTGCTTTCAACTTGTAACATGTATATCTCATGGATAATTGTCAACATAGAGTAATATAACAAGTACAATATGCAAGTATGTAGGAATCAATGCACAGTTCACACTTTGGATTTTGGATCTTTGCAATGCACATGTTTTAACCAAGTGTCACAATGGGGTACCTCCATGTCGCCTGTACAAAGGTCTAAGGAGAAAGCTCGCATTTTGGATTTCTCGCTTTTGATTATTCTCAACTTAGACATCCATACCGGGACAACATGGACAACGAGATAATGGACTCCTCTTTAATGCATAAGCATGTGGCAACAATTATTATTCTCATATGAGATTGAGGATATATGTCCAAACTGATACTTCCACCATGAATCATGGCTTTAGTTAGCGGCCCAAAGTTCTTCTCTAACAACATGCATGCTCCAACCATGAAGGTGGTAGATCTCTCTTGCTTCGGACAAGACGGACATGCATAGCAACTCACATGATATCCAACAAAGAATAGTTGATGGCGTCCCCGAAACATGGTTATCGCTCAACAAGCAACTTAATAAGAGATAAAGTGCATAAGTACATATTCAATACTACAATAGTTTTTAAGCTATTTGTCCCATGAGCTATATATTGCAAAGGTGAATGATGGAATTTTAAAGGTAGCACTCAAGAAATTTACTTTGGAATGGCGGATAAATACCATGTAGTAGGTAGGTATGGTGGACACAAATGGCATAGTGGTTGGCTCAAGGATTTTGGATGCATGAGAAGTATTCCCTCTCGATACAAGGTTTAGGCTAGCAAGGTTATTTGAAACAAACACAAGGATGAACGGTACAGACAAAACTCACATAAAAGACATATGGTAAACATTATAAGACTCCATACCGTCTTCCTTGTTGTTCAAAACTCAATACTAGATGTTATCTAGACTCTAGAGAAACCAAATATGCAAACCAAATTAGCAAGCTCTAAGTATTTCTTCATTAATGGGTGCAAAGTATATGATGCAAGAGCTTAAACATGAGCACAAAAATTGCCAAGTATCAAATTATCCAAGACATTTTAGAGTTACTACATGTATCATTTTCCAATTCCAACCATATAACAATTTAACGAAGAAGAAACTTCGCCATGAATACTATGAGTAGAGCCTAAGGACATATTTGTCCATATGCAACAGCGGAGCGTGTCTCTCTCCCATAAAGTGAATGCTAGGATCCATTTTATTCAAACAAAACAAAAACAAAAACAAACCGACGCTCCAAGCAAAGTACATAAGATGTGGCCGAATAAAAATATAGTTTCGGGGGAGGAACCTGATAATGTTGTCGATGAAGAAGGGGATGCCTTGGGCATCCCCAAGCTTAGACGCTTGAGTCTTCTTAATATATGCAGGGGTGAACCACCGGGGCATCCCCAAGCTTAGAGCTTTCACTCTCCTTGATCATATTGCATCATACTCCTCTCTTGATCCTTGAAAACTTCCTCCACACCAAACTCGAAACAACTCATTAGAGGGTTAGTGCATAATAAAAATTCACATGTTCAGAGGTGACACAATCATTCTTAACACTTCTGGACATTGCATAAAGCTACTGGACATTAGTGGATCAAAGAAATTCATCCAACATAGCAAAAGGGGCAATACGAAATAAAAGACAGAATCTGTCAAAACAGTCCATAAAGATGGATTTTATTAGGCCACCAGACTTGCTCAAACGAAAATGCTCAAATTGAATGAAAGTTGCGTACATATCTGAGGATCATGCTCGTAAATTGGCGTAATTTTATGAGCTACCTACAGGGAGATAGACCCAGATTCGTGACAGCAAAGAAATCTGGAACTGCACAGTAATCCAAATCTAGTACTTACTTTCTTATTAAAGACTTTACTTGGCACAACAAAACTCAAAACTAAGATAAGGAGAGGTTGCTACAGTAGTAAACAACTTCCAAGACACAAATATAAAACAAAAATACTGGAGTAAAAACATGGGTTGTCTCCCATAAGCGCTTTTCTTTAACGCCTTTCGGCTAGGCGCGGAAAGTGTATCTCAAGTAACATCGAAAGATGAAGCATCAACATCATAATTTGTTCTAATAATAGAATCATAAGGTACCTTCATTCTCTTTCTAGGGAAGTGTTCCATACCTTTCTTGAGAGGAAATTGATATTTAATATTACCTTCCTTCATATCAATAGTAGCACCAACGGTTCGAAGAAAAGGTCTTCCCAATATAATGGGGCAAGATGCATTGCATTCAATATCCAAGACAACAAAATCAACGGGGACAAGGTTATTGTTAACTATAATATGAACATTATCAACTTTCCCCAAAGGTTTCTTTTTAGCATTATCAGCGAGATTAACATCCAAATAACAATTCTTCAATGGTGGTAAGTCAAGCATATCATAGACTTTTTTAGGCATAACAGAAATACTTGCACCAAGATCACATAAAGCATTACAATCAAAATCTTTGATTCTCATTTTAATGATGGGCTCCCAACCATCCTCTAACTTTCTAGGAATAGAAGTTTCAAGTTTTAGTTTCTCTTCTCTAGCTTTTATGAGAGCATTTGTAATATGTTTTGTGAAAGCCAAATTTATAGCACTAGCATTGGGACTTTTAGCAAGTTTTTGTAAGAACTTTATAACTTCAGAGATATGGCAATCATCAAAATCTAAATCATTACAATCTAAAGCAATGGGATTATCATCCCCAAGGTTGGACAAAATTTCAGCAGTTTTATCACAAGCGAGTTTCAGACGGTTTTAGCGGTTTCGAGTAATTTGCGCGCTTTGCACTAGGAGTAGAAGCATTGCCAACACCAATTATTTTATCATGGATAGTAGGAGGTGCAGCAACATATGAATCATTAGCATTGCTAGTGGTGGTAATAGTCCAAACTTTAGCTACATTTTCTTTTTTAGCTAGTTTTTCCTTTTCTTCTCTATCCCACCTAGCACGCAGTTCAGCCATTAATCTTATATTCTCATTAATTCTAACTTGGATGGCATTTGCTGTAGTAACAATTTTATTTTCAATATCCCTATTAGGCATAACTTTCAATTTCAAAAGATCAACATCTGAGGCAAGACTATCAACTCTAGAAACAAGAATATCAATTTTATTGAGCTTTTCCTCAACAGATTTGTTAAAGGCAGTTTGTGTACTAATAAATTCTTTAAGCATGGCTTCAAGTCCAGGGGTGTATTCCTATTATTGTTGTAAGAATTCCCATAAGAATTAGCATAACCGTTACCATTATTATAAGGATATGGCCTATAGTTATTACTAGAATTGTTCAGATAAGCATTGTTGTTGAAATTATTATTTTTAATGAAGTTCACATCAACATGTTCTTCTTGGGCAACCAATGAAGCTAATGGAACATTATTAGGATCAACATTAGTCCTATCATTCGCAAGCATAGACATAATAGCATCAACCTTATCATTCAAGGAAGAGGATTCTTCAACGGAATTTACCTTCTTACCTTGTGGAGCTCTTTCCGTGTGCCATTCAAAGTAATTAACCATCATATTATCAAGAAGCTTTGTTGCTTCACCAAGAGTGATGGACATAAAGGTACCTCCAGCAGCTGAATCCAATAAATTCCGCGAAGAAAAATTTAGTCCTGCATAGAAGGTTTGGATGATCATCCAAGTAGTCAGTCCATGGGTTGGGCAATTTTTAACCGAGAGATTTCATTCTTTCCCAAGCTTGAGCAACATGTTCATTATCTAATTGTTTAAAATTCATTATGCTACTCCTCAAAGATATAATTTTAGCAGGGGGATAATATCTACCAATAAAAGCATCCTTGCATTTAGTCCATGAATCAATACTATTCTTAGGCAGAGATAGCAACCAATCTTTAGCTCTTCCTCTTAATGAGAAAGGGAACAATTTTAATTTTATAATGTCACCATCTACATCTTTATACTTTTGCATTTCACATAGTTCAACAAAATTATTGAGATGGGCAGCAGCATCATCGAACTAACACCGGAAAATTGCTCTCGCATAACAAGATTAAGTAAAGCGAGGTTTAATTTCAAAGAATTCTGCTGTAGTAGCAGGTGGAGCAATAGGTGTGCATAGGAAATCATTATTATTTGTGCTAGTGAAGTCACACAACTTAGTATTTTCAGGGTTGGCCATTTTAGCAATAGTAAATAAAGCAAACTAGATAAAGTAAATGCAAGTAAACTAATTTTTTTGTGTTTTTTGATATAGCGAACAAGATAGCAAATAAAGTAAAGCTAGCAACTAATTTTTTTTGTGTTTTGATATAATGCAGCAAATAAAGTAGTAAATAAAATAAAGCAAGACAAAAACAAAGTAAAGAGATTGAGAAGTGGAGACTCCCCTTGCAGCGTGTCTTGATCTCCCGGCAACGGCGCCGAGAAAAAGAGCTTGATGGCGTGTATTTCACACGTTCGTTGGGCAACCCCAAGAGGAAGGTATGATGCGCACAGCGAGCAAGTTTTCCCTCAGAAAGAAACCAAGGTTTATCGAACCAGGAGGAGCCAAGAAGCACGTTGAAGGTTGATGGCGGCGGGATGTAGTGCGGCGCAACACCGGAGATTCCGGCGCCAACGTGGAACCTGCACAACACAACCAAAGTACTTTGCCCCAACGAAACAGATGAGGTTGTCAATCTCACCGGCTTGCTGTAACAAAGGATTAACCGTATTGTGTGGAAGATGATTGTTTGCAGAGAAAATAGTAAAACAAGTATTGCAGCAGATTTGTATTTCGAGTATTAAAGAATGGACCGGGGTCCACGGTTCACTAGAGGTGTCTCTCCCATAAGATAAAAGCATGTTGGGTGAACAAATTACGGTCGGGCAATTGACAAATAGAGAGGGCATAACAATGCACATACATGACATGATAAGTATAGTGAGATTTAATTGGGCATTACGACAAAGTACATAGACCGCCATCCAACTGCATCTATGCCTAAAAAGTCCACCTTCGGGTTATCATCCGAACCCCTCCAGTATTAAGTTGCTAAACAACGGACAATTGCATTAAGTATGGTGCGTAATGTAATCAACAACTACATCCTCGGACATAGCGCCAATGTTTTATCCCTAGTGGCAACAAGCACAACACAACCTTAGAACTTTACGTCACTCGTCCCGGTGTCAATGCGGGCATGAACCCACTATCGAGCATAAGTACTCCCTCTTGGAGTTAAAAGTAAAAACTTGGCCGAGCCTCTACTAGAAACGGAGAGCATGCAAGATCATAAACAACACATGTATAATAACTTGATAATTAACATGACATGGTATTCTCTATCCATCGGATCCCGACAAACACAACATATAGAATTACGGATAGATGATCTTGATCATGTTAGGCAGCTCACAAGATCCAACAATGAAGCACAATGAGGAGAAGACAACCATCTAGCTACTGCTATGGACCCATAGTCCAGGGGTGAACTACTCACTCATCACTCCGGAGGCGACCATGGCGGTGTAGAGTCCTCCGGGAGATGAATCCCCTCTCCGGCAGGGTGCCGGAGGAGATCTCCGAATCCCCCGAGATGGGATCGGCGGCGACGGCGTCTCAGTAAGGTTTTCCGTATCGTGGTTTTTTGCATCAGGGGTTTCGCGACGGAGGCTTTAAGTAGGCGGAAGGGCAGGTCAAGGAGCGTCACGAGGGGCCCACACTATAGGTCGGCGCGGCCAGGGCTTGGGCCGCGCCGCCCTATAGCTTGGCCACCTCGTGGCCCCACTTCGTGTGTTCTTCGGTCTTCCGGAAGCTCCGTGGAAAAATAGGGCCCCGGGTCTTCGTTTCGTCCAATTCCGAGAATATTTCGTTACTAGGATTTCCGAAACCAAAAACAACGAGAAAACGAGAACCGGCACTTCGACATCTTGTTAATAGGTTAGTTCCAGAAAATGCACGAATATGACATAAAGTGTGCATAAAACATGTAGGTATCATCAATAATATGGCATAGAACATAAGAAATTATCGATACGTCGGAGACGTATCAGCGGGTCCCATTTAGCAGCAGCGGTATCACCGTTTGAGAAGCGGCAGGGGATCGAAAGAAAAAGGCAAGTGACCAAATATGAGGTGCCAAAAAAATCCAAGAAAAGAAAGTTTTATAGTACATAGAGGATGACATGCGGGTCCCATTTAGCGACAGCGGTCTCACCGTTTGAGAGGCGGCGGGGATCGAAAGAAAAAGGTAAGTGACCAAATATGAGGTGCCAAAAAAAATCCAAGAAAAGAAAGTTTTATAGTACATAGAGGATGACATGCGGGTCCCATTTAGCAGCAGCGGTCTCACCGTTTGAGAGGCGGCAGCGGATCGAAAGAAAAAGGTAAGTGACCAAATATGAGGTGCCAAAAAAATCCAAGAAAAGAAAGTTTTATAGTACATAGAGGATGACATGCGGGTCCCATTTAGCAGCAGCGGTATCACCGTTTGAGAGGCGGCAGGGGATCGAAAGAAAAAGGCAAGTGACCAAATTTGAGGTGCCAAAAAAAATCCAAGAAAAGAAAGTTTTATAGTACATAGAGGATGACATGCGGGTCCCATTTAGCAGAAGCGGTATCACCGTTTGAGAGGCGGCAGGGGATCGAAAGAAAAAGGCAAGTGACCAAATTTGAGGTGCCAAAAAAAATCCAAGAAAAGAAAGTTTTATAGTACATAGAGGATGACATGCGGGTCCCATTTAGCAGCAGCGGTATCACCGTTTGAGAGGCGGCAAGGGATCAAAATAAAAAGGAAGTAGCCAGAAATCAGGGGGTCAAAAAAGTCCAAGAATAGAAAGAATTTTGGTTCATAGAGGATGACATGCGGGACCCATGATCCTGCATCGTAAACGGCTCGATCGGAGAGCGTTGAACGAGATGGCGCGATCGAGAAAAAAACAATGCCAGAGAGGCTTCCATCTGGGCCCTACATCCCTCGGTGGTGCGGATTTGCGTTGACTCGGCCGGCGAACCCGAGAATTCGAGATGCACCACGTCCCGGGCCACCATACGCCACGTTTTGGCCGTTTTCATCGGGCTAGGTGGCCTCAAAAACGAGAAAAAAAACGTTTTGACATGCACAACGGACAGACCCAAAATCGTCGGCCATGGTACACTAGCAACCACGGCGCGACTTCAACTTCGTCGGCCATGGCAACTTTTCTTGTAGTGATATCCATATGCCCTCCGCCAACGCTAGGCGCACCATCGGATCGAGGATAGGGTGGGGAGAACCTTATTCTGCCATTAGGATGTAGCCGCCTGAAGGCTGTGAAATACGCTATATTTTCTCGCATTTAAACCCTTAGAGAAGTCAAAAAATTGACTAAGTTTACCTCTCAACTTGCCACTAATGCCTAATCAATGTAAATATATATGCCATATCTTCTATTTTTGGATGTTGTGCAGGAAATCAAGTCATAATGACAAATGGACCTGCAATTACTGAAGAAAATTACATTAGGAGCATGGCAAAATTGACTACGCTCGGAAAGGCGGTTCTAGGAGCTTAAACGGGCATCGGTACGGGCAAGCCCCGCCCGTACCGTCCGTCCGTACCATGCGTCGCTGCGTTCCCGAGGTCAAACCCTATAAAGTTCGTGAAGGGACCGACATAGAAAGGAGAGCCATTCATCGCCAAACAGAGCCGCCATCCACCATATCCATCTGCACCACATCGAAGGAGATCCATCACCATAGTTCATCCATCCCATCTCCCATCTCCTCCATAGCCATAGTCATCACTATTGTAATAGAGATCTCCTTAAGAATTGACGACCATTGTAAGAATATTGTGGTTTCAATCTAAGTATTTTGCACAATAATTTCTATCTTTGTATTTGATCTTGATATTATTTGTGAGTAGTCCTCACGGGTTGCGGGTTGGGGTGAATCCTCGCAGCGTTCACGTGCATCTAATCGTATGTCATGTATAAGGATATAATAGGAGTTTTGCAATCTTGTATCCTTATCTCTTTGCCTCATCTTGATGATCTGTAGGTACCCATATCATTCGAGTAATCAAGGGAATAGGTGGGATGAGTGGAGAACGGCGCGCTACCGCAAAACCTCACTGACAGAAAGGGGAAAATAACGGTACATGTTTAGTGATTCATTCGGGATCATGGCACAATCATCTAGTGTAAGGCTTTGGTCTGTATTCATTTACTTAATAACTTTTGTTGCTTGCGGCTGTAAGAACAGTGTTTGGACCATTAGGCTCTTGTCACCTCTGGCTTTAGGGGCAAGAGTATTTACGGATGTGCTACTCACACATGTCTTATCTCTATTTTATTTGTTACACATATGTGCTTCAACTATATATGTATGCATAGCTGCAGGTGAAAACTTAACCATGGCCTATTTCCATCATTGAACACAACCCCATTAAAAGTAAACTAGATAGGTCTGGTAAACTAAAGATAAACTACGTACACTAGCAAGTTTTATACATGTTTTGTTTACACCATTTAGCAGTGCTTTCCAAGGTTCGATTAAATCTAGATTTTCTAGGGAAAAATCTTATCATACTACAATCTATAATCTGGATCGAAGGTATCAACCATTTTTCTGGCGCCGTTGCCGGGGAAGCAATTTCGATGTTCCGGTAAGGTTACTAGAGACGTTGTTAGATATTTTATTTTTAATTTTTAGTTTTTATTTAATGTTACTAGCTTACTGTTTTATTCTTTATTTGAAAACCCCAAAAAATAGTTACTTGTTTTTTGCAATCATAAAAGAAAATACCAAAAGGATAATCACTATGGCAGAAAAAAGCTTGGGGAATATGCTATTCCCAATGATGATTTTATTCGTGCAGCCCATAACTTAGTCCGCTGTTGCATCGGAGAACTATGAAAAAGCCTAACCTTTAAATTTGGTTCGGCAGAACCAATTTGGAGGCTCATCCCCTGAGGAGTAAGGTATGCACTTAAACACATTCACTGAAATATGTGATATGATGCACATTAAAGATATTGAATCAAATGTTGTTAAATTACGCTTGTTTTCTTTTTCATTGAGAGAAAAAGCAAAGGACTGGTTGCTAGCTTTGCCTAAGGGCACTATAACTTCATGGGATAAATGTAATAATATATTTATGACTAAGTTTTTCCCACCAGCAAAAACTATGCAATTGCGTTCTAACATTACAAGTTTTAGATAAGAAAACCGCAAGCCACTAGCGCTTGCATGGGAAAGGATGAAGGAAGCCACCATGAACTGTCCAAGTCATAAAATGGAGGATTGGTTAATCCTAAATTTATTTTATAATGCCCTTAACCCAATGTCAAAGTCTATGCTTGATACTGCAGCTGGAGGAACATTCGCTAGCAAGCCAGTTGAACTGGCAAGAAGGCTTCTAGATGATTGATGTCTACGCACACTCCTTTTCCTGTAGACAGTGTTGGGCCTCCAAGAGTAGAGGTTTATAGAACAGCAGCAAGTTTCCCTTAAGTGAATCACCCAAGGTTTATCGAACTCAGGGAGGTAGAGGACAAAGATATCCCTCTCAAGCAACCCTGCAATTACGATACAAGAAGTCTCTTGTGTCCCCAACACACCTAATACACTTGTCGGATGTATAGGTGCACTAGTTCGACGAAGAGATAGTGAAATACAAGTGATATGGATGTATATGAGCGGTAATAATAATCTGAATAAAATATGGCAGCGAGTAAACATGCAACAGAACAGTAAGTAAACAGAGATTCGATGTTCGGAAATAAGGCCTAGGAATCATACTTTCACTAGTGGACACTCTCAACATTGCAATCATAAAGGAATATAAATAAGCACTTCACTATGCGATTCTGAATTACTCTTTGGCAAGATAACGAACACTAATTCATCATGTAGGCAAACCTTAAAGATGTATTCCCAAGTACTAATAAACACCCCACGCTGTCACCGTGAGCATTCATAGGAGGTACTAACACACCACAATTTCATAGAGACATCCAACTCAAATCATAACTCAGTGAATAAGTATTCTATGAAATATAGCCTAAGAGACCCACACGGTGCACACACTGTCACCTTTACACACGTGGGACAAGGAATCTCCGGAGATCACATAAGTAAAATCCACTTGAATAGCATAACGACATCTAGATTACAAAGCTCATCATATGGATCTCAATCATTGACGTGGGAATTACCCTTCGGGTAACCAATGTTGCCCTACCCTATATTTCCTAGTTGGAGGCCCATGAAGGCACTCGACGGCAAGATGGGCCGCCAAGGGAGATGCGGCGGAAGATTCCTTGAAGTGCAAAACACGGAAGGAGCCGAACAAGGAAAGCTTAGAGATAGATCTACTGTAAACCCAGTCGTACTCGATTAGACCTCTTGAGACCTGGCCTCCTATATAAAGGCCACGAGAGGGGCTGTCGAGGGACACAACCAATCTTAGCGATCTTAGCCAGCAGAAGCTTAAAGCTAGGTTACCTTAGCGCTCAGCCAACTCGACGAGATCTCAGCCGAACTATTCGGCACCCCATTGTAATCCATTATCATCATAATCAAGAACAGACAGGCAGGACGTAAGGGTTTTACCTCATCGAGAGCCCCGAACCTGGGTAAATCGCTCTCCCCGCTTGTCTGTAAACCGATGTCTCGTGTCAGCTTGCAGGATTCCATCAACCCTAAGCCCCTATCGGAGGGCATTGCCGAGGAGGACCCTCGACAATTGGCGCCGTCTGTGGGAACCCTGTCGGCACAAGGCAGGTCATCGGCAATACCAGTCACGTCCGCGGCGTTCTTGCTCGAATCACCGACACCAGTGATACGTCCCAAACGTATCTATAATTTCTTATGTTCCATGCTACTTTTATGATGATACTCACATGTTTTATACACATTATATGTCATTATTATGCATTTTTCGGCACTAACCTATTGACGAGATGCCGAAGAGCCGATTGCTGTTTTCTGCTGTTTTTGGTTTCGAAATCCTAGTAAGGAAATATTCTCGAATTGGACAAAATCAACGCCCAGGGGCCTATTTTTACACGAAGCTTCCAGAAGACCGGAGGGGAGACGAAGTGGGGCCACGGGGCGCCGCCACACTAGGGCGGCGCGGCCTAGAGGGGGCCCGCGCGGCCCTAGCGTGTGGGGCCCCCGTGACTCTCCCGACTCCGCCCTTCCGCCTACTTAAAGCCTCCGTCGCGAAACCCCCGGTACCGAGAGCCACGATACGGAAAACCTTCCAGAGACGCCGCCGCCAATCCCATCTCGGGGGATTCAGGAGATCGCCTCCGGCACCCTGCCGGAGAGGGAATCATCTCCCGGAGGTCTCTTCATCGCCATGATCGCCTCCGGATCGATGTGTGAGTAGTCCACCCCTGGACTATGGGTCCATAGCAATAGCTAGATGGTCGTCTTCTCCTCATTGTGCTATCATGTTAGATCTTGTGAGCTGCCTATCATGATCAAGATCATCTATTTGTAATCCTACATGTTGTGTTTGTTGGGATCCGATGAATATTGAATACTATGTCAAGTTGATTATCAATCTATCATATATGTTATTTATGTTCTTGCATGCTCTCCGTTGCTAGTAGAGGCTCTGGCCAAGTTGATACTTGTGACTCCAAGAGGGAGTATTTATGCTCGATAGTGGGTTCATGCCTCCATTAAATGCAGGACGAGTGACGGAAAGTTCTAAGGTTGTGGATGTCTTGTTGCCACTAGGGATAAAACATCGATGCTTTGTCTAAGGATATTTGTGTTGATTACATTACGCACCATACTTAATGCAATTGTCTGTTGTTTACAACTTAATACTGGAGGGGGTTCGGATGATAACTTGAAGGTGGACTTTTTAGGCATAGATGCATGCTGGATAGCGGTCTATGTACTTTGTCGTAATGCCCTGATTAAATCTCATAGTACTCATCATGATATATGTATGTGCATTGTTATGCCTTCTTTATTTGTCAATTGCCCAAGCTGTAATTTGTTCACCCAACATCTGCTATCTTATGGGAGAGACACCACTAGTGATCTGTGGACCCCGGTCCTATTCTTTACATCCGAAATACAATCTGCTGCAATTGTTCTTTACTTGTTCTTCGCAAACAACCATCATCATCCACACTATACATCTAATCCTTTGTTTACGAGCAAGCCGGTGAGATTGACAACCTCACTGTTACGTTGGGGCAAAGTTACGTGATTGTGTTGTGCGGGTTCCACGTTGGCGCCGGAATCCCTGGTGTTGCGCCGCACTACACTCCTCCGCCATCAACCTTCAACGTGCTTCTTGGCTCCTCCTGGTTCGATAAACCTTGGTTTCTTTCTGAGGGAAAACTTGCTACTGTGCGCATCACACCTTCCTCTTGGGGTTCCCAACGGACGTGTCAACTACACGCATCAACCAGCAGAGCCAAGGGACTCGATCCGCTGCGGGACCTTCGAG
>NC_061510.1:114313740-114426220 GCF_022539505.1 Lolium rigidum
GATTCAAGGAAAAGAACGTTGGGTGGAGGCATGCTTTAGTCTCTATCCGAACTGCCTTCGGTTAGACACTCGGGGGCTACTGACGTGGGCATTACCCTTCGGGTAACCAATGTTGCCCTACCCTATATTTCCTAGTTGGAGGCCCATGAAGGCACTCGACGGCAAGATGGGCCGCCAAGGGAGATGCGGCGGAAGATTCCTTGAAGTGCAAGACACGGAAGGAGCCGAACAAGGAAAGCTTAGAGATAGATCTACTGTAAACCCAGTCGTACTCGATTAGACCTCTTGAGACCTGGCCTCCTATATAAAGGCCGGGAGAGGGGCTGTCGAGGGACACAACCAATCTTAGCGATCTTAGCCAGCGAAGCTTAAAGCTAGGTTACCTTAGCGCTCAGCCAACTCGACGAGATCTCAGCCGAACTATTCGGCACCCCATTGTAATCCATTATCATCATAATCAAGAACATACAGGCAGGACGTAAGGGTTTTACCTCATCGAGGGCCCCGAACCTGGGTAAATCGCTCTCCCCGCTTGTCTGTAAACCGATGTCTCGTGTCAGCTTGCATGATTCCATCAACCCTAAGCCCCTATCGGAGGGCATTGCCGAGGAGCACCCTCGACAATCATGCAAAGCAACTCATGAGATCACTGTATTGATCAAGTACATGGGAGAGAGATTAACCACATAGCTACCGGTACAGCCCCTTAGCCTCGAAGGAGAACTACTCCCTCCTCATGGGAGACAGCAGCGGTGATGAAGATGGCGGTGATGTCGATGGAGATGCCTTCCGGGGGCACTTCCCCGTCCCGGCGGCGTGCCGGAACGAGAGACTCCTGTCCCCCGGATCTTGGCTTCGCGATGGCAGCGGCTCTGGAAGGTTTCTCGTACCGTGGCTCTCGGTACTGGGGTATTCGCGACGAAGGCTTTAAGTAGGCGGAAGGGCAGAGTCGGGGGCGTCACGAGGGGCCCACATGCTAGGGCCGCGCGGCCAGGGCCTGGGCCGCGCCGCCCTAGTGTGGCGTTGCCTCGTCGCCCCACTTCGTAATCCTTTCGGTCTTCTTGAAGCTTCGTGGAAAAATAGGACCCTGGGCGTTGATTTCGTCCAATTCCGAGAATATTTCCTTACTATGATTTCTGAAACCAAAAACAGCAGAAAACAACAACTGGCTCTTCGGCATCTCGTCAATAGGTTAGTGCCGGAAAATGCATAAAAATGACATATAATGTGTATAAAACATGTGAGTATCATCATAAAAGTAGCATGGAACATAAGAAATTATAGATACGTTTGAGACGTATCAAGCATCCCCAAGCTTAGTTCCTACTCGCCCTCGAGTAGGTATACGATAACAAAGATAATTTCTTAAGTGACATGCTATCATAATCTTGATCAATACTATTGTAAAGCATATGAGATGAATGAAGTGATTCAAAGCAATGGTGAAGACAATGAGTAAACAACTGAATCATATAGCAAAGACTTTTCATGAATAGTACTTTCAAGACAAGCATCAATAAGACTTGCATAAGAGTTACTCATAAAGCAATAAATTCTTAGTAAAAAGCTTTGAAGCAACACAAAGGAAGATATAAGTTTCAGCAGTTGCTTTCAACTTCAACATATTTATCTCATGGATAATTGTCAACACAAAGTAATATAACAAGTGCAATAAGTAAACATGTAAGAATCAATGCACACGAGTTGATACAAGTGTTTGCTTCTAAGATAGAAAGAATAGGTAAAGCTGACTCAACATAAAAGTAGAAGAATGGCCCTTCGCGAGAGGAAGCATGGATTACTATTTTTGTGCTAGAGCTTTTATTTTGAAAGCATAGAAACAATTTTGTCAACGGTAGTAATAAAGCATATGTGTTATGTATAAGATATCCTATAAGTTGCAAGCCTCATGCATAGATTACCAATAGTGCTCGCACCTTGTCCTAATTAGCTTGGATTTACATGGATTATCATTGCATAGCATATGTTTTAACCAAGTGTCACAAAGGGGTACCTCTATGCCGCTTTGTACAAAGGTCTAAGGAGAAAGCTCGCATTGGATTTCTCGCTTTTGATTATTCTCAACTTAGACATCCATACCGGGACAACATAGACAACGAGATAATGGACTCCTCTTTAATGCATAAGCATTCAACAATAATTAATATTCTCATAAGACATTGAGGATTAGTGTCCAAACTGAAACTTCCACCATGGTTCATGGCTTTAGTTAGCGGCCCAATGTTCTTCTCTAACAATATGCATACTCAAACCATTGATCATGATAAATCAACCTTACTTCAGACAAGACGAACATGCATAGCAACTCACATGATATTCAACAAAGGTAATAGTTGATGGCGTCCCCAGAAACATGGTTACCGCTCAACAAGCAACTTATAAGAAATAAGATACATAAGCTACATATTCAATACCACAATAGTTTTTAAGGCTATTTTCCCATGAGCTATATATTGCAAAGACAAGGAATGAAATTTTAAAGGTAGCACTCAAGTAATTTACTTTGGAATGGCAGAGAAATACCATGTAGTAGGTAGGTATGGTGGACACAAATGGCATAGTTTTTGGCTCAAGGATTTGGATGCACGAGAAGAATTCCTCTCAATGCAAGGCTAGGCTAGCAAGGTTGTTTGAAGCAAACACAAGTATGAACCGGTACAACAAAACTTACATAAGAACATATTGCAAGCATTATAAGACTCTACACTGTCTTCCTTGTTTCTCAAACACTTTTACCAGAAAATATCTAGACCTTAGAGAGACCAATCATGCAAACCAATTTCAACAAGCTCTACGGTAGTTCTTCACTAATGGGTTTAGACTACATGGTGCATGAAATTAAACATGATCTACTTGAGAGCTCAAAACAATTGCCAAGTATCAAATTATCCAAGACAATATGAGGCATTTTCTATTTCCAACCAAATAACAATAAGTGCAGTAGCTTCCAACTTTTGCCATTGAACATTAAAAGTAAGAGCGAAGAACACTAGTGTTCATATGAAAAAGCGGAGCGTGTCTCTCTCCCACACAAGCATGAATTTATTCAGAGAATGAAAATAACAAAACGAAAATAAAAGCACACAGACGCTCTAAGTAAAGTACATAAGATGTGACCAAATAAAAATATAGTTTCAATAGAAGAAACCTGATAAATTGTTGATGAAGAAGGGGATGCCTTGGGCATCCCCAAGCTTAGACGCTTGAGTCTTCTTGAAATATGCGGGGATGAACCACGGGGGCATCCCCAAGCTTAGGCTTTTCACTCTTCTTGATCATATATCATCCTCCTCTCTTGACCCTTGAAAACTTCCTTCACACCAAACTTCTCATAAACTTCATTAGAGGGGTTAGTACTAAAAAAAAACTTTAATCCACTTTGGCCCTGTAGTGACACATTGCAAGAACTCAATAAAACATTAGCTACAGCTCCCCAAGTCTAGAAAGCCTTGCTTAAAGTCCACAAGAGACAATGCAAAAACAGAGACAGAATCTGCCAAAACAGAACAGCCAGTAAAGACGGATTTTTAAGAGGTATTTCCGTTGCTCAAATCAGAAAACTCAAAACTAATGAAAGTTGCGTACATATCTGAGGATCACTCACGTAAATTGGCAGATTTTTCTGAGTTACCTACAGAGAATCCTACCCAAACTCGTGAAAGCAAGAAATCTGTTTCTGCGCAGAAATCCAAATCTAGCATGAACCTTCTATTAGAGACTTTACTTGGCACAACATTGCAATAAAATAAAGATAAGGAGAGGTTGCCACAGTAGTAACAACTTCCAAGACACAACAAAACAGTAGCAAAAATAAAAACATGGGTTATCTCCCAAGAAGTGCTTTCTTTATAGCCATTAAGATGGGCTCAGTAATTTTAATGATGCACTCGCAAGAAAAAAGAGTTGAAGCAAAAGAGAGCATCAAAAGCAAGTATGAAACAAATTTAAGCCTAACCCACTTCCTATGAGAAGGAATCTTGTACACAAATAAATTCATGAGGAGCAAAGTGACAAGCATAGGAAGATAAAACACGAGTAACTTCAAGATTCTCAACATAGAGAGGGGAAACTTAATATTATTAAGACGCATATAACCATGTTTCCCTCTCTCATAATAACTTTCAGTAGCATCATTGATGAAATCCACAATATAACCATCACTTAAAACATTCTTATCATGGTTCATATGCATAAAGTAATTACTACTCCCAACATAAGCATAGTCATTCTTATTAATTGTAGTGGGAGCAAATTCAACAAAGTAGCTATCATCAAATATAGGAGGCATATTGTAATCATAATTAAATTTATCCTCCATAGTAGGCGGCACCAGAAGACCACTATCATTATAATCATCATAAATAGGAGGCAAAGTATCATCAAAGAAAATTTTCTCCTCAAAACTTGGGGGACTAAAAATATCACAACCAGCTTCCCCAAGCTTAAATTCTTCCATAGCATTAGCAATAATAGTGTTCAAAGAGTTCATGCTAATAACATTGCTACAACTATTTTGCAAACAAAGTTCCATGGGTTTTTTAATTCTCTCTTCAAACACATCATGTCCTAATTCAATATAAAGTTCATAAAGATCTCTAATTTTTTTTGTTGTTTTCCATTAAGCCTAACTAGTGAAAATAAAAACAAGAAACAAAAAGATGCAATTTGCAGGATCTAAAGGAAATAGCTTCGAGCACTCACACACCGGCAACAATGCTAGGAAATAGATTAGTAGTCGGAGGATGTGAATACCTTTTACCTCACCTCCCCGGCAACGGCGCCAGAAAATAGCTTGATGTCTACGTACACTCCTTTTCCTGTAGACAGTGTTGGTCCTCCAAGAGCAGAGGTTTGTAGAACAGCAGCAAGTTTCCCTTAAGTTAATCACCCAAGGTTTATCGAACTCAGGGAGGTAGAGGACAAAGATATCCCTCTCAAGCAACCCTGCAATTACGATACAAGAAGTCTCTTGTGTCCCCAACACACCTAATACACTTGTCAGATGTATAGGTGCACTAGTTCGGTGAAGAGATAGTGAAATACAAATGATATGGATGTATATGAGCGGTAATAATAATCTGAATAAAATATGGCAGCGAGTAAACATGCAACAGAACAGTAAGTAAACGGAGATTCAATGTTCGGAAATAAGGCCTAGGGATCATACTTTCACTAGTGGACACTCTCAACATTGCAATCATAAAGGAATATAAATAAGCACTTCACTATGCGATTCTGAATTACTCTTTGGCAAGATAACGAACACTAATTCATCATGTAGGCAAACCTTAAAGATGTATTCCCAAGTACTAATAAACACCCCACGCTGTCACTTGTGAGCATTCATAGGAGGTACTAACACACCACAATTTCATAGAGACATCCAACTCAAATCATAACTCAGTGAATAAGTATTCTGTGAAATATAGCCTAAGAGACCCACACGGTGCACACACTATCACCTTTACACACGTGGGACAAGGAGTCTCCGGAGATCACATAAGTAAAATCCACTTGAATAGCATAACGACATCTAGATTACAAAGCTCATCATATGGATATCAATCATGCAAAGCAACTCATGAGATCATTGTATTGAAGTACATGGGAGAGAGATTAACCACATAGCTACAGGTACAGCCCCTTAGCCTCGAAGGAGAACTACTCCCTCCTCATGGGAGACAACAACGGTGATGAAGATGGCGGTGGTGTCAATGGAGATGTCTTCCGGGGGCACTTCCCCGTCCCGGCGGCGTGCCGGAACAGAGACTCCTGTCCCCCAGATCTTGGCTTCGCGATGGCGGCGGCTCTGAAAGGTTTCTCGTACCGTGGCTCTCGGTACTGGGGTATTCGCGACGAAGGCTTTAAGTAGGCAGAAGGGCAGAGTCGGGGGCGTCACGAGGGGCCCACACGCTAGGGCCGCACGGCCAGGGCCTGGGCTGCGCCGCCCTAGTGTGGCGTCGCCTCGTCGCCCCACTTCGTAATCCTTTCGGTCTTCTGGAAGCTTCGTGGAAAAATAGGACCATGGGCGTTGATTTCGTCCAATTCCGAGAATATATCCTTACTAAGGATTTCTGAAACCAAAAACAGCAGAAAACAGCAACTGGCTCTTCGGCATCTCGTCAATAGGTTAGTGCTGGAAAATGCATAAAAATGACATATAATGTGTATAAAACATGTGAGTATCATCATAAAAGTAGCATGGAACATAAGAAATTATAGATACGTTTGAGACGTATCAATGATATAAAAAGCAACCATGCCCAATGGCATGTAGAAAGATCCTACTCAAGAAAGGTGAATTCAATCACCGAAGGTAACAATGAAGAGCTTACTTCAAAGGTAGATGAGCTTATACATATTCTTAAGAGTAAGGAAACTACCTAAGTTAATGCCATCACCAATTCTAATGTCGAGGAAGTAGACTTTATAGCTAGAAATCCTTATAACCCTGCATGGAAGAGTCAAAACTATGGCTCTAATTTTTCAAAACAATATAATAACAATGCAGGAGTTCCAAATAATAACTACACAAACGGTAGGGACCAAACAATGGTAATACTTCAATTGAAAGTACTTTAAAGAATTTTATGCATGCTCAAGCTGAACAAAATAGTACCCTTACAAAGGTCACTGAAAATCATAGCACTATGTTAGGGAATTTATCTAATCAAACCGTTTCTCTTAAGAATGATGTTCAAGTTCTACAAGAAAGGACAAAGAATGTTGAGACACAACTAGGGAAGATAGCTGAAAGCCAAACTATAATACTTGCAAGATTTGCAGGTAAGGCAGAACCAAACCCCGTTGAAGACCTCAAGATGATGAGGATTGAAAGACAAGGAAAAACACTTGAAGAACTAGACTATAGTGATGCTCCAACACCAAAGTACTCCATAGAAGATCTCATAAATATGGTAATGATAAGACACCCTGGAGCTGATGAAGGAAATGGTGAAAGGTACCGTCAATTTATTTATGAGGTAGCATGCAAAGTATGTGATTTAGAACAACAATGCAAGAAGCTAGCTGAAAAACTACCAAGTAAGCTTGATGATATATTTGAGCCCACTATTAAAACTCATTTTGGAACAAATGAGGTAGCTGCACTTTGTGATCTTGGTGCAAGCGTCTCCACAATTCCAAAGAGTTTATTTGATAAGTTAGGAATGGGGCCATTTAGAACTACTTAGCTAAGACTTCATTTAGTTGATTCAACATATAGACAAGCTATAGACATAAAAGATAATATTGTAGTAGAGATTAAAGGATGTCTTGCTTTTATTGATCTTATTATTGTGGACATGTCTTAAGATTCTATAGCTCCTATATAATTCTAGGAAGGCCATTTCTTAGAATTATTAAATCTCTAATCAATTTGCATGAAGGGAATGCGAGAATTGGACTACCATCCAAAGACCCATTTGTTGTACACTTTCCCAGAAAGAAGAAGGCCAAACATGATGATGATGGGATCATTACTTTCAAAGCTAATTACTTTGGAGTGGGTATGATGCGGCCTAAGGCCACGTGGGTTGCCCGATCTCACGAATTGACCGAGGGAAAGGTGGGGGAGAGGAAGAACACGAAGAACACAGCGATGAACACGATGAACACACGCAAACACACACCAACCCGATACAATTCGGTTTACTCCCGATAGCCCGAACCACTATCCCGATAGAATCTCTCAAGAGAGCGACACGCGGTAGAATCCCCGAGAGGAAGATCGGTATACGATCGGTAGAATCACACGAGTGAGAGACCGGTGGTTGAATCACGAGTGTGAGAGACTAATCGTATAAGGAGTGCCTTGTACAATATATTTGGGTAAATCTAAGGAGGGGGTTTCCCTAATCCCAAAGGGATGGTGGAGGCATGAGCCTAATTCTCTCAAGTTCATTCCTTACCTAATGAAGGGGGAGGTGGGAGCCTATATATAGGGAGCCACCAAAGGAGGGGTAGTTTAGGCATACAAAGGGATAAAGGGTTCAGATTTGATGCTCTTTGCAGTGGGGCGGTAGTGCCGGCGCAGGTAGGGCGACAGGGCCGTCATCCTCGGGTGTAGTGGTAGGGCGGCGGTGCCGGTGGAGATGGGCGGCTGTGCCGGTCGTCTCGAACGGCGGTGCCGGCCTTCGCGGCGCGTCCCCTTCTCCTTGACGATCTCTTCCATGCTTCCCATGACCTTGACGTTGACCTTGAGTCCTCGAGCCTCCATGGCGTCATCCACTTCCTCCATACTCGGCGATGCATACCTATCATGGTCATATGACGTAGGATGAAGTAGCATACCATTCAGGAGAGACATTTGTAGGAACGCATAAAGGAGAAGATTCACCTTTGCGTGACGTGTAGATGTTGACGCACATGATGCGGTGGAGACCGAAGGTCGCCCGTATCATCTCCCCCCACTTGAAAAAGAGTCGTCCTCGACGATAACTCATCATGACCGGGTAGAGGTGGGAGATGACAACACCTCTTGAATGTGGCATCACTTATCATGAACCCTATTAATAGCACAAGACAAGCAACGCAACACTCAAAGAGTAGCCGAAGTTCCATGGGTATAGCAAGAGAGCGCAAGTTGAAGGAGGTCACCTTATCGAAGTGTCGTTGTGCTCTCATTGAGAGATCTTGTGTAGTCGAAGTGTGTGGGCGAAACCACTCATTGGAGCTCACTTGTATCATGCTCTCAAGAGCTCTTTTGTCAACTCGTGCTCAATCGAGGTTGACATTGGAGTTTGGGTACCTACACACATGTTAGACAACAAGAACAACGTGTGTGCATGGTATATGAACACATCATCCATCATGATGTTCCATTTCTTTTGCACATCACCATTAGCGTTAAGAAATGCATCATAATAGATATGGTGAATATGCGGGGTAAACATGGGAACATGCTCAACATGGATATATGCAAAGTCTCCAAAATTTGAGAGAGCTATGGGGGCAATCTCACTAACAAGCACATTAACATAATTGCAAACCAAGCATTTGAAAGAGCAAGTGTTCAATATTTTGGATGCATTAATGGGAGAATATTGCAAGCATTGTGAGCAAAACATGTTCAAAGTTTTATCATTGTTGTCGACAAACCTAGGGAAAGAGCAATTGTTCGACAAGGTTGTCACAACACAAGCATCAATGTCCTCATTGCAATCAACACATGGGAAAGAGAAATTGTTCGACAAGTTGCAAGCAAAAGGAGAGAACGTGAAACTCTCATAGCATGGCATGGTCATATGGTCACAAGCAAGTAATTCCACATGGTCAACATTGTTATCAAGCAAAGCATCACATGGGAATAAGAACGGAGCATGTGACATAGCAATTGTATCATCATCATCATGCATGCACTCACAATTCATCATGTCCACTAGTGGGATCATGGCATCATCAACACCCATATACGTACCTTTGTAGTCCCGCTCATATGAGGTAGGTGTTGTGGAAGTGGTAGGCTCGATGTGGCCTCCATGTTCATCTTCAATCAAGCATGGTGTGATATCATCATCTTCATGCACCATGTACATCTTCTCCATCATCGGCGTATCGTCATCCATGGGACCTAGTAAGACACAAGGAAACACACTAGAGGTAGAGGGTAAGTTGTTAGAATTCGAAATGGCCTCACATGACCTATCAACTACCACTCTCATCTCACTCGGTGTATCACTCATGTTCTCAAAGTAGAGGCACTGATCAAGCTCACATATAGTGGAGTCACTCATCTCACATATAGTGGAGTCGCTCATCTCACATATAGTGGAGTCCCTCATCTCCATGGCAATGTCGTCGTCGATGTTCGAGCAACCTAGCAAAGAGGAAGACAACACAAACGGAGTAGAGGTTAAGTTGTTAGAAATCGAAACTCCTCACTCGACTCATGGTGTGTATTACTCTTGCTCTCAAGGTGTTTGAAGTATGCGTTGCACTCGGCTTTTTCTTTGGGTGTCATTTGGGCTTCTCGAGCATCTAGCTTGGCGAAGTATGCTCTCATCTTGGCTTGCTCTAGTGGGGTCATCATGTGTATCTCTCACTAGGATCGGTGTATATGTATGGTGGAAGGAAAACTACACAAGTATCCCACCTTTCAAGAAAGTATCGGAAAAATGGTTCCAGTCAAGAGCAAAGTCGAAATGTATCGGGGTTACTCACACACACACTCAAAGCACACGCAAAAGGCTAATAACTCTATATGTGGTGGGTAAGAGGTGGATAGCAAACGAAAAAGATCAACGGACAAGTCTATTGTCAAATGTGGGTAAGATCCAAAGTCAAATGTCAAAAGTGGTGATCTATGTCAAGGAAATACGGAAACACACACAAGGAGAACAATGGGGTTAGGGCGACCAAGGAAGTGAGCAAGTGACAAAGATGGTCCTAGCGAAGACTATATGCTCGGTGTCACGCCAACACAAGAGAGACCGTAGCTCGGTTGCATAAGAGGGAAGCAACAAGATTTGCACAAATGCCACTCTTCTCTTTTCTCTCTTAGTGCTCACAAGCTTTGCACTTCTCGGTATCGGTGGACACACACTCTTTTCTATTTTTTTTTCTCTTTTTTTTCACTTTTTTTTTCTATGCTTAGAAGCTTTCTTTTTCTCTATGTATATGTCACACTTTTTCTTCTTTTGTGTATCTTTCTCACCGAGCTTGCTTCGGAGCTTTGCTCAACACAACGCACACACACCCTCTCACGGTCGTGACATTTGTGCAATGCTTCGCAACGCTCGGAAAGCCACTCTCAATGGGATAGGTACACAAAGAAAGAAACGGGGCTACAAGGGGTAAGGGGCAAGTTATACCTAGTGAAAAGGTTAGGCGGTGTCAAGCACACGAACTTGCGATGGCGAAGTGGTGGTGTCGATGATGGTGGCGAAGTTGCGCCGGAATCCGGGTGCCAACGATGTCGTCGCGGTGTTGATGTAGGCGCGGAAGCGGAATAGACAACCGATGCACTCCAAATCGGAAACCGAGCAAATTAAGCCAATGCCCGAAAAGTTGGGTCAAAACGAGCGGTCAAAAGTTGGGCTCCAAAAATCGTCAAAAATTAGAGATGGGCTACGTGGAGTATTTGGGGGATGCTGTTAAAATTTGGAGTCAAACGGGCTCCGAAAAGTTGTCAAAATTTGGAGCAAAAAGTGGAGTCAAAATTGCGAAAATCCGGTTGGCGACCGGTTTGACCGGGTCTGGAGCCGGACCATCCGGTTGCGGCCCGGTTTGGCTCCGGTCCGAGGAAATATTCCCGGTTGCCGGCCGGTTTGGCTCCGGTTGGTGAATTTCTGCGCGTGAGGGAGCAGCTAGGTGCGGAGAAGATTGAGCAGGAGCGTGGGATTGAGGCGTGGTGGTGGCCTGCTGGTGGTTGAGCTTGCGTTCGAGCGAGCGGATGCAGTGTCGGGGCTGGTGACGCAGGGCGGGGCGGTGGTTCCCGGCCTGGGTGGGAACGGCACGAGCGGGGGCGTGCGGTTGGGTCAAACGGAGAGAGGCGGGGGCGGGTGGTTGCAGCGCGATGGAGGCGGGCGACCAGGCCAAGGCGAGTGGCGGCGCGGCGGGCAGTTCTGCACCGGATCGATGTGAGTGGCGATAGGTGGCTCGCGCACGGGATGAACAGCACGAAGAACTTCTCTGTTCTTGACCAAAACTGCACGGAAATTGCTCAAACTCGAGCCAAACTTGATGGAATCGAAGGGGAAAAGATGGGGGAAACGTAGATCAACACAAACAACACCAGATCTGTGGACCAAAACCACAAAAAACGCAACAAATTCGGAGATCAAATTTCGAGCTATTTTTTGGGGCAATTTTTTGGGAATTTTTTTTGGGCGAAATTGAAGAGATTCGAGCGTCAAATTCGTGGCAACCTTTGCTCTGATACCATATGATGCGGCCTAAGGCCACGTGGGTTGCCCGATCTCACGAATTGACCGAGGGAAAGGCGGGGGAGAGGAAAAACACGAAGAACACGGCGATGAACACGATGAACACACGCAAACACACACCAACCCGATACAATTCGGTTTACTCCCGATAGCCCGAACCACTATCCCGATAGAATCTCTCAAGAGAGCGACACGCGGTAGAATCCCCGAGAGGAAGATCGGTATACGATCGGTAGAATCACACGAGTGAGAGACCGGTGGTTGAATCACGAGTGTGAGAGACTAATCATATAAGGAGTGCCTTGTACAATAGATTTGGGTAAATCTAAGGAGGGTGTTTCCCTAATCCCAAAGGGATGGTGGAGGCATGAGCCTAATTCTCTCAAGTTCATTCCTTACCTAATGAAGGGGGAGGTGGGAGCCTATATATAGGGAGCCACCAAAGGAGGGGTAGTTTAGGCATACAAAGGGATAAAGAGTTCGGATTTGATGCTCTTTGCAGTGGGGCGGTAGTGCCGGCGCAGGTAGGGCGACAGGGCCGTCATCCTCGGGTGTAGTGGTAGGGCGGCGGTGTCCGGTGGAGATGGGCGGCTGTGCCGGTCGTCCCGAACGGCGGTGCCGGCCTTCGCGGCGCGTCCCCTTCTCCTTGACGATCTCTTCCATGCTTCCCATGACCTTGACGTTGACCTTGAGTCCTCGAGCCTCCATGGCATCATCCACTTCCTCCATACTCGGCGATGCATACCTATCATGGTCATATGACGTAGGATGAAGTAGCATACCATTCAGGAGAGACATTTGTAGGAACGCATAAAGGAGAAGATTCACCTTTGCGTGACGTGTAGATGTTGACGCACATGATGCGGTGGAGACCGAAGGTCTCCCCGTATCAGGGTATTCCACTTCCAACACTTAAGTGATCACCATCTTGATCAAGCTAATTGATCTTAACTAGAAGCGCTTCCTGGGAGGCAACCTGTCGAGAGAGCTCATCGGCAATGTCCACCATGAGTGGCTTAGGGTTGACGGAATCCTGCAAGCTAGCACTCGATATCGCCTATCAAAAAAACGGGGAGAGAGATTTACCTAGGTCCGGGGCCCTCGATGAGGTAAAACTCTTACTTCCTGCTTGTCTGATCTTGATTAACGAATATATCAGATTACAATGGGGTAGCCGATAGGCTATGGTGTTCAACTCGCCGAGAGGCAAGGGTTCTAGGGTTTATGCACTAAGTTGTGGTGATTCTACGTATTGTTGTTATATTGTTCGGCAGGCCCTCTCCCGACCTTTATATAGCAGGCCAGGTCTCGAGAGTCCTATCCAGACTCGACTAGGTTACAAAGAGACTTATTCTAGTCTTTCCTTTAACGATGTCTTCTTGCGTGGTTCATCAAGAATCCGTCCTCTTGTAGGTTTCCTTGTTGGAACCAATGGATAGGCCCACCTTGGTCGTTGGGCAATCTTCATGGGTCCTAATTGGGCCAAAAGAGGTAGACTAATGTCGGATACCCAAGGGTAATGCCCACATCACAACCCATGATTAATAAGCTTTCTATCTAGTTCTTGATTAGTTTAATGTTTAGTTCTATTTGTTTGTTTTATTTGTTTTTGTTTTTAATAAAGAGTGTACATGAGATCCTTTGGAAAAGAGGAGAAGAAAATAAGCAATAATGCCTTTTTGATTTTATATACTAACTATTGCACATTATTGATATATATACTGTTGTTTTTTCTTAGCTATTTTCGAGGTAATGTTGATGCACAAGGGCACGCGAAAATTGCACAGAAAATTTTGATGTTCGCAGGTTACTGTAACTTCCCGAACATCGGTACGGTCTGAGCCGCCCGTACCACGCGCCCGTACCGCATCCACGGCTTTGAGGAAGAAAAGTTGAAGATTTTATCGAAACCATTTGTAACTTTAGCGACCATCGGTACGGGTAGACCAGACCATACCATGCACCTGTACCGATTCAAGGACGAAAACTCCAAATTTTCGGAAAACATACTGTAAGTTTAACGACCATCTGTACGAGGGATACGTCCGTGCCGTTCGGCCGTACCACGCCAACCACCTTAGTCCTAAGGCGGCTGCACCTGGTACGGGCGGGATGCGCTCGTACCGGGCGGCAATCCTGCATGCTCTAGCTTTTGTCATTATCAATCTAGACTTAGGTCATATTATAAACTTCATCACCTTAATGAGCATGCTAAATTTAAATTTTAGAGGAGATTCTTCTATAGGATGTGTAGAGGATGATCATATGTTTATTTCTATCGGATCAGATTTTGTTTTTATTAATTTTTTAATTGTACTTAAGATACTAAACTATTAATTATTTATTTTAGACGAACACAAGGAGCCGCTCGTGCGATGTGGCTACACAGGCTGCACTACCGGTTGAAGACTCACCCGCTTCGCTCGTTATCGAGTTCGAAAACCAACGTCATTTCAACCGTTTCAACCGTCTCAAGGATCGCAAGATCAAGTCGATAAAATGGGTATTCCCCCATATTTTGAACCAATTAGGACTACGCGACGATTTCAATACTCTTTGTAACAATGTTGGTTTGCTTGACTTTTATTTTCAGGAGGCTGATACCTATCATTGCTTGACACTAGAGTTCCTCAGCACCCTGAAGTACACGTGAACCACTACTATAACACTAAGGAGAATCAACCCGGAATCGACCGAATATCCTTCCGTTTGATGAACCGTAAGTATGATTTGAATTTAGATGAGTGGTGCAACCACTTTGGCTTTGAGAACAGTGCGGCCGCATACCGCTATGCATGCTTTACTTTGAACCCCTCACCTAGCATGTATTTTTCTAGGATGAGAGTATCTAGCACACCTCCTCGGGGAAATTCTATTGAGTGCCCTACTATTCGCTATTTGTACTATGTTATTGATAACACCTTGCAGGCACGGAGTGATTTCACAATACTTAATGAAGAGAACATGATGATCCTCGCAAAGACTGTGTTCCTAGAAAGCAACCTCCGCCCAAACTTGAGCACAATTTTCGTTATCTACCTGAACCACCAAGCATTTGAAGCTCGGGGCCCCATATGCGGAGGTGGAATTACCACCGTCTTGGCAAAAAGGCTTACTATCAATGTAAGTAATTTACGAGCATTGGAAGACCCTCGGCGTCTTGGTTTTACTACTCTGAATGCGTGTGGTATGGTTAGAAAAATAGAAGGTACATATTACTTCAATATATCGGGAGCTGATCAGTTGATCGATGCCCCTCTGCCTAATGGTTTATTCTCTCTCAAGGATAGGCGTTTGCATTATGATGCGTAGGTTGAGGCAAATCTACCCCAACAACAAGATGAACCCGAAGGAGAAAAGAAGGTTGAACAAGATCCTCAAGGACCAGAACATGAGAAACAGCCACTTCATGACTTCACCACCTACCAGGATATGTACGCGCTCGAAGGAAGCATTGAGAACCTGGGCAACCTCGCCATCAACCTTCGAGACAACGCCACTGAACTCAATTCACAGTTCACTTATTGGAGCAACCAATGGAACTATGGGAATTTTCCTGCACCGCAATGAGCTCACCAAGTGGGTTTGCAAAAGACTAAGCTTGAGGATGTGTTCCTCAAACATTTTTATTTGTGTTGAATAAATTTGTACTCCATCTCTTTGAAAGAGCTTTGAAACACGCACGTTGGTTTATTCCAGCACTTTGGTATTTATTTGCTTTTTGTGTTAGTTCGTTTTCCCTTTTTATTTGTTTTGCTTTAGTTCCTTACTTTGTCGCCATTTCGTTTTCTTTTTCCCTCTCTATCCCAATTCACAAAAAAGATTTTCCCTTTTATCCTTGTTTTTGAAAGAGCTGAATTTTCTAATTCCTCTTTGCTTGATATTATTTATGAGAGAGATTGATAGCTCCAAATTTCGATGCATTTTATTATTGATTTTCCATCACCTATCGATTTGTTTCATTGGTTTTTCATTGGATTTTGTGTTTCAATAATATCACGATCTAAGCGAAACCTTATTTTTAATTATGTATTTCAGAAGGGCTAATTGCAACGAAATAAAGACATTTCCTTTTGAGGTCAAATCAATCCTGGTGACCCAGAGGTGTTAACGAGCATCGGTACGGGTGGGGCTTGCCCGTACCGTCCGCCCGTAACCGTCTTTGCCTTATCAAACCGAACCCTTTTATGAAGAACTTTATAAACAAAAAAGAACTTACTAATATGAATCTGATAAAAGCTAAAGTACTTTTCGCAAAAAACGAGTCACCAATCTTGATGCACTTTGATGGAATAGACGGTGTGGATAAGAGCTGGGCACCATAAGGTCCTGACGGATGCCCGTCCGTTGTAAGCTATGTTAGAAAGTTATCGCCTGTCCTTACCCTCTATGGTAGAACGACTGAACAAGATGCCCCTGCCTGGATCGAAATCTCCACGCAGAAAGCAAACCAAACAATCTTCAACAGGAATGGACTCGCGTGTCAGCGAGCGGAGGCCGCGTCTCGGGCGGTACATGCAGCGGTCATGGACGGACGAGTGGCTGAGCTGCTGCATGCTCCGCGCGCATGCCATTTTCCTTCAACCGATCCTATCCATTCTTCACCTCCCTAGCATGCATGTGCTCTGCATCTCGAAGTAGTACGTAGTAGCACGAGCGGACGTACGCCAAAGGCCAAAGCCATGCAAGTCATGGGCCGGTACTGAACAAGTGATACAATACTCGCAATAAGGCAGCTGTGTTTCTGTGTCGCTTGGCGTCTGCCGGGGGCGTGGCGATCGGGGGAGGCCGAGGCTGCGACCCTGATCCTCGTCACTGACCGGTCGAGAGCACGCACTACACCAGCAGGGCAGCAGCCCCGTCTGGTTGTGGTATTGCCGCGTGCGCGCGCACCACAGAATAATGAATTCTGTTCGCGCAAAAGGGAAGAGACGACGCAATATAAAACACACAGAGTTGGATGATGCACTGGTTGGTTGGTGGTGCGCATGTCCCAGCAAATTCCTCACATGGAAAATGACAGAATAGGATCATCTCGATCAGGTGACTACTCCTGATTCTACTACAGTGTAGTACTTCGTTCAGACAAGCTTGCTGCTCATATCCCGCCTCTCTACACATGGATAGCTTTCAGTTTCAGACCACTTGCTCGCAGTCAAAGACCAGAGTTACTTCTAGCGTGACGCGGCGATTCCTCGAAGATGAAATAAAATCGACCCGTCTAGCCCCTGTCCCGGCGGTTCATATCACTAGTAGAAAAAGAGCCTTCCATCCGCATCCATTAGTCCCCAAAATATACGAACCGCGACTAATGGGGTCTTTAGTCGCGGTTCGAGAGGTGATCCGCGACCAAAAGTCTGGACCCAGCGGACTCGGTCAACAGCTGGGGTGCGGGAGGAGCTTTAGTCGCGGTTGGCCAGGCAAACCGCGACTAAAGGTGCCCGAAGGCCTTTAGTCACGGTTGGCCAGGCCAACCGGGACTAAAGCCCCACCCCTATATATACCGTTCAACACACTCACTTAGCCATTTGGTGCCACTTCTCTTCACAATCTTCACAAGTGGGTGGTGGGTTTAATTTTGGTTCCTCTTATGCACACAAGGTGTTCGATGAAATGCCCGAGAGATTGAAAGAAACATGATATGAAGTGTCCGAGCCACACTTGAGCTATCTCATTTATTTTTCCTCGATCGCGGTTAGCAACTTGAATCTTTCATGTGTCATTGATAAAATATGCATGTGTGTAGTTCATTGTTTAATTTCTATTATTTCTAGCTAGTTAGTTTAACAAATGCATGATGGTTAATTATATACTTTATATAATAATAATGTAGATGAATCGGCAATGGATGTACTGTAACCGACTCTCCGGTGAGTTCACTACGGGTTTGAAAGGTTTCCTCGTAGTGGCTAATGCGAACAAGCGGGGGGGTTTTGTTATCTGTCCATGTGTTGGCTGTAAGAATCAGAAGGGTTACTCTTCCTCAAGAGAAGTTCACTCGCACCTGCTCGGCACGGTTTCATGCCAAGCTATAATTGTTGGACCAAGCATGGAGAAAGAGGGGTTATAATGGAAGAAGATGAAGAAGGGGATGATATCATCGATGAAAACTATCTTGATCATTTCGGTGATACTTTCATGGAGGATGCTGAAGGTGGGGAAGGTGAAGGGGAAGGTGAGGGGAAGGTGAAGAAGAGGCACGTGATGAGCCTGCTGATGATCTTGGTCGGACCATTGCTGATGCACGGAGAGGCTGCGAAACTGAAAAGGAGAGGAAGAATTTGGATCGCATGTTAGAGGATCACAAAAATTCGCTGTACCCCGGATGCGATAATGGTCTGAAAAAGCTGGGCTGCACACTGGATTTGCTGAAATGGAAGGCACAAGAAGGTCTATCTGACTCGGGATTTGAAAATTTGCTGAAAATGATGAAGAATATGTTTCCAAAGAATAACGAGTTGCCCGCCAGTACGTACGAAGCAAAGAAGGTTGTCTGCCCTCTAGGTTTAGAGGTTCTGAAGATACATGCATGCATTAACGACTGCATCCTCTATCGCGGTGAATACGCGAATTTGAATGAATGCCCGGTATGCACTGCATTGCGTTATAAGATCAGAGGCGATGACCCTGGTGATGATGTTGAGGGCCAGAAACCCAGGAAGAGGGTTCCCGCCAAGGTGATGTGGTATGCTCCTATAATACCACGGTTGAAACGTTTGTTCAGGAACAAAGAGCATGCCAAGTTGTTGCGATGGCACAAAGAGGACCGTAAGTCGGACGGGGAGTTGAGAAACCCCGCGGATGGAACGCAATGGAGAAAGATCGACGAGAGAGTTCAAAGATTTTGCAGCTGACGCAAGGAACATAAGATTTGGTCTAAGTACGGATGTCATGAATCCTTATGGCGAGCGAGCTCCAGCCATAGCACTCGGCCCGTGACTCTATGCATCTACAACCTTCCTCCTTGGTTGTGCATGAAGCGGAAGTTCATTATGATGCCAGTGCTCATCCAAGGTCCGAAGCAACCCGGCAACGACATCGATGTGTACCTAAGGCCATTAGTTGATGAACTTTTACAGTTGTGGGGCAGACCTGGTGTACGTGTGTGGGATGAGCACAAAGAAGAGGAATTTGATCTACGAGCGTTGCTTTTCGTAACCATCAACGATTGGCCTGCTCTTAGTAACCTTTCGGGACAGTCAAATAAGGGATACAATGCATGCACGCACTGCTTACATGAGACTGAAAGCGTATATTTGCCAAATTGTAAGAAGAACGTGTACCTTGGGCATCGTCGATTTCTTCCGAAAATTCATAACGTAAGAAAGAAAGGCAAGCATTACAACGGCAAGGCAGATCACCGGCCGAAGCCTGTGGAACGTACTGGTGCTGAGGTATTTGATATGGTCAAGGATTTGAAAGTCATCTTTGGAAAGGGTCCTAGCGGACAATCAGTTCCGCAGGGAGCTGACGGGCACGCACCCATGTGGAAGAAGAAATCTATATTCTGGGAGCTAGAATATTGGAAAGTCCTAGATGTCCGCTCTGCAATCGACGTAATGCATGTTACGAAGAATATTTGCGTGAACCTCGCTAAGCTTCTTGGGCGTGTATGGGAAGACAAATGATACAAAGGAAGCACGGCAGGACTCAGCAACGTTTGAAAGACCCTAATGACCGGCATCCGGAATGGTTTCAAGGTCGTGCCAGCCTACGCTCTTACCAAAGAAGAGAAGGTCATCTTTTTTGAATGCCCGAGCGAGTATGAAGGTCCCGTCTGGATTCTCGTCGAATATAAAGGGAATAATAAACATGGCGGACAAAAAGTTCCAAAACCCGAAGTCTCACGACTGCCACGTGATTATGACGCAATTGCTTCCGATTGCTTTGAGGGGGCTCCTACCGGAAAATGTTCGAGTAGCCATTGCGAAGCTATGTGCATTCCTCAATGCAATCTCTCAGAAGGTAATCAGTCCAGAAGATCTACCACGGTTACAGAACGATGTGGTCCAATGTCTTGTCAGCTTCGAGTTGGTGTTCCCGCCATCCTTCTTCAATATTATGACGCACCTCCTGGTTCACCTAGTCGAAGAGATTTCCATTCTCGGTCATGTATTTCTACACAATATGTTCCCCTTTGAGAGGTTCATGGGAGTATTAAAGAAATATGTTCGTAACCGTTCTGGGCCGAAGGAAGCATCGCCAAGGGCTATGGAAATGAGGAGGTAATTGAGTTTTGTGTTGACTTTGTTCCTGACCTTAAGCCGATTGGTCTTCCTCGATCGCGGCACGAGGGGAGACTAAGTGGAAAAGGCACGATCGAAAGGAAATCAACGATATGTATGGATGGCCATTCTATGACTGAAGCACACCACACAGTTCTGACAAATTCCAGCTTGGTGGCTCCGTACTTCGAGAAACACAAGAATATTTTACGCTCGGACAACCCGGGGAAGCCTGAATCCTGGATTAGAAAGGCCCACATGGAGACTTTCGGCAGTTGGTTGAGAAAACATTTAATGAATGACAATGATTATGGATACGGCTGACATTTCAGAAGATTATAATATGTTTGGTGAAATTCCGCCCTTCAAAGTGAACACTGACCCAAGCATTAAGTTAAATGATGAGGATGCTCCATGGATACGGCACAATCTTAAGCAAGCAGGAACACAAGGGAAGAAATGATGTGTAATAATTTATTGTACCAAACTTTGTAGAATGGATCATGTGAATTATATTATCCGTGATGTGTTTGGTGTCCATTTTCGAATGATTCGATTGATTCGAGATACCACTGATGATACATGAAATTTTGAGTGATTTAGTCATACTCCTGCCTAGGCGTATAACATGCATACTCGTAGTCTTCATAGTCGTCGCTGTTGTACTGGTAGTTGTCGCCTTCTAAGTTGCCGCCGTCGTCGTCGCTGCCGTCGTCGCTGTCGTCGGGCGGCGCTCGTGGCTCGAACTGAGGGTAGCGCAGGCGGGGGATATCGCCGTCCGTGATGTAGTCCATGACGCTCTGCAGAGTCCGGCCGTACCACCATAGCCGACGGCCGGCCTCGTGGAAGTTCCCAGGAGGCAGACCGTCCTCTTCATACCTGGAGCGCCCTCTCATGCCGATTGATGAAGAAGGCGTCCCAAGTATGCTGGTTATCGGGATGCCAGCGGGGATTCATCCGCTGCTCTGGCGTGAGGTCGAGGTAGTAGTGGTTCGTGATGGCCGCCCGGCGTGCGGCACTCGAGGGACGGGAGGGACCGGCACGCCTCCGGCGCTTAGGCTCCAGCCGACGGGGATGCGGTAGCCCGGTGGGCAAGGTTAGTTCGAGGCGCAAAGCTCCTCCACCTGTTGGTAGGTTAGAGTGGGTACGGTGGAAGACATGAGAGAGTGATGAGAGATTGTAGAGATGTGATAATGTTGGCCAAGACGGGCTACATATATGTAGTGAGAAATGGCGGGAAAAATGGGAGCGGGAAGACAGGAGGCGGGAAGAAAGTGGCGGGAAGAAAGAGGCGGGAAGACATGGAAGAAATGGCGGGAAGAAGAGGAATCCAGAGCTGGTCATCTAACCTTTAGTCCCGGCTGGTGGGTGCAACCGGGACTAAAGGTGGTTTTGTGTCATCTAAGAAAACTGTCGGTGGGATAAGGACATTTGGGTAAGCTTTAGTCCCGGCTGGAGGGTGCAACCGTGACTAAAGCTGTCGGCAGGATAAGGACGCGTGGGTGGACGCACTGCTCAATGAGATAAAGCATGTAGCGCACGACGGCCTGTCGGAGGAACAAGACAAAGCAGAAGCGGCGCCGTGCCTATAAAAGGAGCATCGATACGCCTTGGCAAGCAGACCAACAAGCCAACCTAGCAGGTAGGGAGAGTTTCATCCCCATGGATGGAGTAAAGGGTTGGAAAATCTCCCGTGGCGCAGCTTCTCGAAGATGTCGCCGGTGCACACGTCCTACGACATCTTCGGAAGTTGCTCCTCGGGAAAATTTTCCTGCAAGCCCGTGAAAGACTCCATCTCCTCTAACAGTGTTGGGAAGAACTGGTGGGAAGAGGGGGGAGAAAAGACAGAGGTGGGAAGAACTGGTGGGAAGAGGGGGGTGGGAGGACAGAGGCGGCGACCGGGAAGAACTGGTGGGAAGAGGGGGGCGGGAAGACAGAGGCGGGACGAAATTTATTTTTCTGAATTTTTTGATGTATTATTTGTATTTTTAGGATTTTGAAATGAATTAGTTTTATTTTTCTGAATTTTTTGACATATTATTTGTATTTTTAAGATTTTGAAATGAATTAGTTTTATTTTTCTGAATTTTTTGATGTATTATTTGTATTTTTAAGATTTTTAAATGAATTAGTTTTATTTTTCTAATTTTTTTGATATATTATTTGTATTTTTAGGATTTTGAAATGAATTTCTTTTATTTTTCTGAATTTTTTGAGGTATTATTTGTATTTTAAGATTTTGAAATGAATTAGTTTTATTTTTCTGATTTTTTATATATTATTTGTATTTTTAAGATTTTGAAATGAATTAGTTTTATTTTTCTAATTTTTTTGATGTATTATTTGTATTTTTAAGATTTTGAAATGAATTAGTTTTATTTTTCTGAATTTTTTGATATATTATTTGTGTTTTTAAGAATTTGAAATGAAAAGAATTTCATAAAAGACCTTTAGTCGCGGTTGGCCTCGCCAACCGCGACTAAAGGGTATTTCCGCGCGGGAACGAAATTTCCGGCAAAAATACCTTTAGTCGCGGTTGGTGAGACCAACCGCGACTAAAGGGGGGGCTATAAATACGCGCCAACCGCGACTAAAGGAGGGGCTATAAATACGCGCGCGGCGCCTGAGCGGTTCAGTTCTCTTCTTCCTCACCAACCGCGACTAAAGGGGGGGCTATAAATACGCGCGCAGCGCGTGAGCGGTTCAGTTCTCTTCTTCCTCGCTCTCGACGCCCGCGCGCTCCCTTCGCCTGCCATCGATCGTCGACGCCGCCAACGACGCCGCCGCCCGCCGCCTCGCCGTCTCTCGACACTCGCCGTACGTCCCTCGCCGCGTCGCCGCCTCGCTCGCCAAAACCGTATCGATGTGCCGCGCCGCCACCTCTCCCCGTTTCCCCGGCCGCTGGATGCTCGCGCGCCGCGCGCGCGCGGAAGCGCGCCTCGCCTACCCCAACGACCGCCGCCGCCACACGCGCCGTGCCGGGCAGGACGTCAGAGAGGCAGGGGCCGGCCGCCGGCCGGCCGCCGCACGCGCGGGAGATCGGGCCGGGCGGCGCGCGCCAGTAAGATAATAGATTAGGGGAGAGGGAGGAAGGAGAGAGAGGGGAGGGAAGGGCCTTTTATTTTTTTGTTTTTTTGTCTTTTTAATTTTAACTACTTAACCAAAACATAATAATTTGGAATGTTAAGTAAAAAAAATATTGGAATGTTAAGAAAAAAATAACTTAAAAAAATAACTTTATTGGCATGTTTGGAATTTGGAATATTGGCATGTTAAGTAAAAAAATAATTACAAAGTTTGGAATTTGGAATATCGGCACCGACCCCGCGTGTATACGGAGGGGGCGGCTATACGCGCGGTTTTTTTTTTGTTTTTTTACGAGAGAGAGGATCGGCACCGCCACCGCCACCGCCACCGCCCTTTCGCCACCGCCACCGCCACCGCCCTTTCACCACCGCCCCCCTTTCGCCACCGCCACCGCCCCCTTCTTTACTTAATAGAATTAGTTTTTACTACATGTTTTCAGGAGTGACATGGCGGACGATAGAGCCGACCCGATTAGGGAAAACTATAATGCGGAAGCTGAGGCACATCTTTTCGGCATCATAAACGGTGACATTCTTTATGTGCCGGCTGTAGAAGATGAAAAAGAGGATGTCTCTTCTTATCTAAACCTTGACGGTGAAGGCGAAGGTCGTCAACAAGGTGATGACGAAGGAACGGACACTGTCGATGGAGGTCAACCGTCGACAAACGATGATGGAGATAAGCAATTAGCAACCACCTTCGGCGAGGTATATATATATACATTGAGCCTCTGGTGATACAAATTACCGATTTGAATAAATATGTGTATTAACGCGACTCTCTTTCTTATTTTAGCCCTCGGCCAGATCGTCTAAAACATCGGTGAAGACAAAGCGTGGCAAAACCAAGACGCTGAAACAAGGAGTAACATATAACATCGATGTTATCAGTGCAACCGGCAGGCCGCTGGAGCCCGAAGCGACGTATACCAAGTTCATCAACCAATGCGGAGTCGTTGTTAGAGACAGCGTCTCGATCACCGTCCAGGAATGACATGAGCCAGTGAAGGCACGTGTTGGTTCCACTTTCGTCAGCAAGAGAACGAAAAAGGAATGCTGGAGAAAGCTTCTGGAGCATTTCATTCTACCTCCGGAATACAACAAAAAAGATGAATTCGGTAACGAGAATCCAGAGGGACGAAAGAGGAGGAGGCTAGTCAAAGAGTTCGCTCTTCAGAAGATGGCCGAAGCATTCCGGAACTACAAGAAAAATTTGTCGAGCAGGGGAAGACTCCGGATTTCAACGGCCAGTATGAGAAGCTGAAAGATGATTGGCCCGAATTTGTGAGGCAAAAGAAATCAGAGCAATTCAAGGCCATATCGGAAAAAAATAAGGCAAATGCGGCTAAGAAAGTGTACAATCATATTATGGGGCCAGGAGGATACCGCCTTTCAGAGCCTAAGTGGCAGAAGATGGAGGATGACCTGAGGGCGCGAGGAATCCCTCTAGGTACAGAGGGATGGGACCCAAGGGCCAAAAGCTGGTGGTACGGGCATGGGGGAACGCTAGACCCGGTGACAGGGGAGTGTGTTCACCGACAGACAACGTTTAAACCCACCCAAGCCCTTATTGACGCAATGAGGGATGCTCAAGAGGGGAAGATCAAGTTCAACAGAGAGAATGACGCGCTGACAAAAGCCCTCGGGAATCCTAAACACGGAGAACGTGTACGAGGCATGGGGGCCATTCCGTGGAAAGTAGGGTTTTCCAGGAAAATGACCCCTACAGTTACAGAAGCCGTAAGAGAAAGGCGGATCGGGATGTAGATGTTGTGCCGCGGTTGGCATCGGAATTCGATGAGATGAAGAAAACCCTGAATGTACTAGTACAAGAAAGATTGGTAGCTAGGACGCATGAAGATCATCTAGCGGATGTCGGAAGCCAGCAGCGGAGAAGCAGCGTGGCTTCCACGGAGGCCCTGCCGGCTGGTGCTAATGCACCGATGATCGATATTACTGCACCTGAGCCTCCTAGCTACCCCGTGGACGATGTAAAGGAGATGAAAGAATGTCATCTGCATTATCCAATGGGGAACATTTCCATGAAGGTATCCATCGGCAGTGCTTTACCATGTTTACCTGGAGCACTCCACCACAACAACCCCATTCAAGATGGCTATGCTCGTGTCATGGTGGAGGACATAGTCCAAGGGTTTGAGGACCTGGAGATTGACATTGCTACACCCGAAGGGGAGAGAAGACTTGGACATGCCAGTTCATTCTATGGCAAAAGAAGTACATAGTGTTTCCAGGCGAGGCGCCAAGGCTAACAAGTCCACCCCCCTCCGGTGGTGGTGGTGGCAGTGGTGGTGGTGGTGGTGGTTCACCTACACCTCCTTCACGTCAGCCGCCCCCGCCCCCCAATCCACCTCCGGCGGGTAAGCAGACGCCGCACCCCAGTCCGCCTCGGGCGGGTAAGCAGACGCCGCCCCCCAATCCACCTCCGGCGAAGAAGCAGAAGCAGTCCTGGACTATTAACCCAGACCCTTATGTACCTAAAACCACAAAGGTACCGGAGCCATCACTGAAGCCTCTCCCCACCCAGGCCTTGGGAACGTAGTGCCGAGGAAGTGGAAGCGGCTGCGGCTGCTCAGCATGAGAAATGGAAGGCGGATGTGAAGGCGAAAAGAGAGCCTGAGCCCAAGCCATTATTTTCTGAGAAGGAAAAGAAGTGGGCTAAGTCATTTTTGAGCACACTGTCCCAAGCCGAGAAGATTGTGCCTGACGACTATGCACATGAACTTCGTAGGCAAGCACTCATGTTGAAGGAGAAGAAAGACTTGGCGGAGAAGCAGGAGAAGAAAGCCTTGGAGGAGGCCGAGAAAGAATTAGAAAGTAAAAAAAGCGGGAAACGAGTTGCCCAGCTCGGGGAACAAAGTAAACAATCGATCCCCCGCTCATAGTGAAAGCCGCCGGTCCGGATGCTGAACTAATGGACCCCACAATCATAGCAGCTGCGGCAGCTCAGGGAATGACTGTAACGGGTGCCGGAGAACAAGCGGCCCAGATCGGTATGACTCTTCGTGCAGTGTTAGGCCTTGAGGAGGCGCCAATAAGTGAGGTAGCAATTACATATGTACCGAATGAGCCTCTCGTCGAGCCTGCGCAGGAAGAGGATCTACCTCCACAAATGAAAAATCTGCTACGTTGGTACAAGGGTTACATAAAAACTAACGCCGGCAAAGAATATATTTATGCGGAAGTTAGATATGAGCATCACTTCAAACATTACTATGTAACAATTCATATGAGTGAATTGTTCCAGCTGCTCAATCTGCGCGAGCTCGACAAATCTATCATCGCTTGCTACGTTCGTAAGTGATTTATTTCTACCTCATCTCGTTCATTGCCCGCACTTTATTATATATATATATATATATATATATATATATATATATATATATATATATATATAGAGCCCAACTATTCTCGAACCCCCCTTAAGAGTGGTTCTAGAATAGCTATTCTAGAACCCCCCTAATCCCGCTCGGCCACCTCTCCCCGTCCGAACCGAACTCCCCAACTCCCGCCGACCGATACCGGTTCGTTTAGGAAGTGAACTCCCTCGTCCCCTCGTAAAAACACTCGCGCCCCGCCTCGAGCGGAGATCAACCAGCTCCACGAGCGAAACCTGCTACCTGGTCGGCGCGGGCGAGCGAGCGGCGGCGGTAGCCGACGCGAGGGAGCCCGCGACGGACACGAAGACGATCAAAGCCTCGCTACCCGGTCGGCGCGGGCGAGCGAGCGGCGGCGGTAGCCGACGCGAGGGAGCCCGCGACGGACACGAAGACGATCGAAGCCTCGCTACCTGGTCGGCGAGATCGAGCGAGCGGCCGCGGGAGCCGACACGAGGGAGCCCGCGACGGACGCGAACGGCGGCGGTAGCCGACGCGAAGGACCCAGCCGGCGGAGAACGGCGAGATCCAGCCTCCTTACAAGCGTAATGGCTCCAATTCGACGCAGATCGGCAGAGCACCCTCCAAATTCAAACCAGCCAAGCTCGAAAAAGAAGCCAGCAGAGCATGAGGTAACAATAAAAACCAGGAAGTTCACATAATTCACTTATCGCTTTTTGCGTCCATCACCGCACAAAAAAGGAACACTTCGGATCATCGTGAAAAAAGTTCATATGAATTTAGTGTTGGAAGTTCACATGACTATTTTAATGCTTTTCCGTCCAACAATGTAAAACAAAAAAGAGAAACTAGTAGGTTCTATATGAAAAAAATATTGGAAGTTCACCTCCACCGGATTTTGTTTAGAGTAGAACATAAGAGCAGGCTCGTGTGAATTGAGACCGGAAGTTCACATGCAGAGTCTATTGTAGGAAAGAAGAAAACTTATGTATTTTACTCGGGAAGTTCTTAAAAACAGCTTTCATGGAGTTCACTTCAGCTTATAAATAAATTAAAACAAAGAAACGAAAAAATAAGTATGCGAGGTTAGCATGTATGCGAGAAGTTCATATTACATTGTTTGGCGGTTAACTCTACTTGTTTTAGTTTTTTGAAGACATCAGACAAAGTTTTATGTATAAAAGTTCTAGTCCCAATGTTCAAGAAGTTCACATGTTAAAAAACTTACCAGGTTCTGCTACTGCACGGCAAAGAATCAGGGAACAGTGCAAGTGACGACGAGATAATCAGCCGGTCGTGCCCTAAAAGCCTCCAATGACTCCCATATGCTGTGATGAGCCAGCTTCATTTATCCAACCAAGTGTTCCGCAATCCCAAGAGAAAGACAAATGCTGCTGCCGTTGAAAGGAATTTCAATCAGAAAATCCAAGAACAAGATGACATGGATAACAGCAAAAGGAAGCGGGATACCACAACATCAACAGATGATGATGAGGATATTATGTGTTGGTCAGGTCCACCAAAAAACCCCGTTCTCCAATAAAGTGCACCGAGGAGATATTTGCTAGTAATGCAACGTTCCGTCGCCCACGAAAACGGCAATCTACAAGTACATCTACAACAACCACAACTGGAAGCAACGATGTGAACAGGGACAAGTGGGCAAAAGTCGTCTTCTAGCAATGATGCTTCGAACAGAGAACGCAGCTTATGGGGATGGTCAAAGTGACAACATACACCAAGATCGTCGAGGCACTCAATCAAGTCATATGCCGCCTCGAGATCCACTCGCCATGTACCAAAAGTCACACCGCCATGCCCCATAGTACCGGATGATAGAGCCACCCCTGCAGAGCCGCGAACATACACACACGTAAGTTCAATTTATATATTGCTGATAAAAGTTCACATGCTATATCTTTAGAAAAAACAGCTTGATATGATTTGGAAAGTTCGTGAACACTATATCCATGATAAAAGTTCAGCTGATTTTTAGGAAGTTCACATGCTCGGTTTGTTATATGAAATGTATAGTTGATATGTTCTCGATATTCATGTGCAACAGCTTTTCTCGTGAAAAAAGTTCGGATGACTTTAAGAAGTCCATGTTCTTATTTTTTATTAAATTTTAGGAAGTTCACTTGACCTATTTCCTGAAGTTAACATACAAATAACATATGTATTATAAAAAACAAAAAAAATGCGATAACAAAACCGTGGCAATTTGCAGTGCCGCAGATCTTGATCCGGACCCGATACCATCCATTGGTCAAGAATTTAGCACATTCAAAGACGCATATGTATTTTACAATACATATGCAAAGCACACAGGGTTTGGGATAAGGAAAGGACAGCACAACAAGAGCAAGCGTTACTTGAGATGTGTACGAGAAGGTGCACACCGCCAAAGTGTCAACGAGGAAGACCGACAGCCGTGACAAGATGACCAAAAGAACTGGGTGCAAGGCCTTTATGAGATTGAAAGAGAGGAGTGATGGTACATGCATTGTCAAGGACATTACACTTCAAGCACAACCATACCCCGCCGTTAAGCCCATCAATGCTAGTTTTCATGCGTTCTCACAAAAAGGTGGATCCAACATTGAAGGGGTTGGTAAAAGACCTTCAGCTCAAGCAATATAAAACATGTAAACATAATGGGCCTCGCTTACAAGGCTGCATGGGGGCCGTGATAAGATTGGCTGCCACAACAGAGACATACCGAACATGTAAGTACTCCCCCTCCTTTATATATAAAATGAAAACTTACATTAAAAACAGGGAAAAGAAAAAAGCAAAACCAAAAAAAAATAACAAACAAATTTATTTTTGCAGGAAAGCATAAAACACGAGGAAGGAGTCCATGAATGAGGTGCAGAATATGTTCAAATTCTTTGAAGACATGAAGAAGGAGAATGAAAATTTCTTCTATGACTACAAGGTTGATGACGAAAACAGACCGGAAAATGTTTTCTGGTCTAATGCTAGCTCAAGGGCAGCATATGCAGATTTTGGAGATTGCATAACTTTCGATACTACTTACAAGTCGAACAAGCACCACTTGCCCCTTGCGTATTTGTCGGCGTAAACAACCACTTGCAGTCAACAATCTTTGGTGTTGCGTTGATGGGAAACGAGTCGAGGAGTCCTTCAAATGGGTATTCAGCAGATTCCTTGAATGCATGGGCGGTAAACAACCAATCTGCATACTTACAGGTTTGGAGAAAATCAGAATCTATCCTCCCGTTTGTACCTTCAGCTTGTAGTTCATAACAAAATACACACGTAAGTTCGGATGTTTACACCCCCGCAACCCGAAAAAATAAAAGATATTTAATTTGTCGAAGTTCACCTTTGTTTTGTTTTTTTGAAGTTTGCTTGCATTATACCCGATGTGTTTTTTCCTAATAATTGTTCAGATCAATGCCCAAGCAATGGCAAAAGCAATACCTAAAATTTTCAAACGGACTCTACATAAGTTCTGTAGATGGCACATAATGAACAAGCATAAGGACCCGCCGAAGAAGCTTTATAAACTATTCCCCGATTTGAAGGATAAGCTGATCGCAATTTTGAACCATCCCCTAATGCCATCTCGAGTTTGAAGATGCGTGGAAGGCTTTGATTGAAGAGTACAATCTGCATGATATAAATGTCATGATTAACTTATGGGCTGAAAGGAAATTGTGGATATCAGCCTATCGGAAGGAAGTTTTCTCGTGCACGCATGACTTCAACACGAGAAGCGAGAGCATGAACTTTGTGCCGAAAAGGGGTTTTGTCACCGAACGAGACAACCTCCACATTTTTGCTAAGCAAGTTAACAACTGCATACAGGCAAGGCATGAAGCAGAGAATGCAGAGGCAAATGCATCAACGGTGAGTGATCGATTTCCTTTTTATGTTAATGAAAAAAAATATGCTTCAATAATTTGGAAACACATAGGATGAGAACATAAAAAAAAGGAAAAAAGACTATGCAGATGTTATGGAAGTTCACAACTGTTTGGTCGATGGTTCTTCTGTACACAAAAAGTGTCATCTGTTTTCGATACAAAAAAGTATGCACATGTTATGGAAGTTCACATCTGATTAGTTCTGGGGTTCATATATCTATATAAAAGTTATCTTATGTTTCATGTTCAAAAGCAAATGACTTTTCCACCGACAAAAAATCAAAATTGCAGTGGCACAAGGAAAACAAGTCACCGTGTATGGCTTCGAGGCACAGGTGATGGATAAGTACACACGGGCAAGCTGTACTCGCTTTCCGGGAGCGGCAATATCACAAAGACAGCCTTTCCGCATTAAGACTTCCCAGGATAATCCCAACATTTACCTTGTGCATCACTACAATCGTAGTAAAGAATTCGCTTGGTCAAGACATGAGTTCAGAGTGCTAGCAGATGAAGTTGAAGGCCGCTATGAATGCGAATGTAAACCGTGGGAACATACAGTAAAAAAAAGCCTCTTTCAAGCAATTGCTTTTGGTTGTATTACACTACGTATGCGTGTAAAAAAGTAATTGTTGACACGAAAGAATAAAAAAATTAACCGAGCTAATGTTAACTTTATGCACACACAGGGTTGTTCTGCCACCATGTCATAGCTGTCTTTGAGCACCTTCGCCTGGATGAGATACCAAGCAAGTATATACTCCAGAGATACACCAAAGATGCAGTGACAAACCCTGATTACAACCGCAGAGACTACAGGACAACAACAGATGATGGGACTTCAATTGAATACAGACGAACAATCCTTTACAGAGGAAGCAGCTTAAAATTATAAACAAAGGATGCACTTCGGAAGCAAAATTCCAAATAGCATTATCTCGCCTTCGTAGATGCCAATACAAACCTGGACAATGAGGATGCAGAGCCGGAGAATAATGAGGATGCAGAGATGGAGAATAATGAGGATGCAGAGATGGAGAACAATGAGCAACCATCGAACCAAGAAAACACAACACGAGAAACTCGGCGAGCACAACGACATTCCTCGTAATGAGGACAATGATCCATATGCAGATATACAGCCTCCACTACTTGCAATAACAAAAGGAAGCAAGACTACAGTATGCCGCAAGGAGGAATGGAAAATGCAAACCCCCGCACCCGCCCGTCCGGAACCGTAGCTAGATGAATACGGAGACCGAAAGGTACAAGAATATGCGGAACATGCAATAAAATCGATGGCCACAATTCAAGAACCCGCAAGGCAAGGCAGCTGGCTAAAAACTCTTGGAAACACATAAGAAGGTGTATGGGCCTACAGCATCTTCAAGCAAATATCAAGGTGCGCATAAGAAACTTGCTTGCTCGCCAAAGACATTCCGTAGAATGATGAAGAGGAAAAACTGGACACAGATGAGGGTGAATGCTTCGAAGATGAGACGGATGATGAAGAATATGAGCAAGAAGATGAGGATGAAGATATCGCTGAGCAAGAAGATACACAAGAAACACCGGATGTGGATGACAAACTGGAAAAGTTAAATAAAAAGGGAGGACGAAGGAAATGCAACAGTGTGCAACCCGAGGCTAGGACACTACGCATCAACATGCCCCAACAGAGGAAAAGATACTACAACAACAGCATTGTTGAACGACAAAAAAGTGATAGTGCGATAGTGAAACCACAAGGGGTGAAAGTTTGCAGCTCATGCAATAAGATAAGGGGACACAACTCCGTAACTTGCGCAAGAAGGCAGCTTGAGGAACAGCCTATTACACCCGCAATCAACGTAAAATGATAGCAACACAATGGAAGATAGAAGCAAGGAGAAGAACAAGAAGAAAACACAAACTACACCAAGCAGCTATAAGAAGGAGTACCAGGAAGAGGTAGACATAAAAAAGGAAAAATAGAATAGGAATTGCTCAAAAACTATGGAGACGTCACTTGTATATTGAAAAAGAGATATGTAGTTAGTTACCGACGAAAAATTACATTAATATACTGCTGAAGTTCACTATTTGTTCGTGCTACTTCCAACGATACAAATTTGAAACAAAAGGAAATGTCGTAAAAAATATCATTTATTTTAAACCTCTACACAAGATGTTGTGAGAATAAATATATCATAATTCAACTCGCTGGACAAGCTTGACCACGTGCATGTTGATTAAAACAAATTTAACAAGAGGAAGTTCACAGCCAATTATCACCGAAGTTCACTATTTATGAAGGGTGAAAAAAAGGTAGTACGAAAATTAAACAAAAACACACATGCAAAAAAAGAAGTTCAGTATATCAAACAACTGCGAAGTCCTCACATACTACTTACAAGATGTTGTGAGAATAAATATATCATAATTCAAACCGTCGGACGCTTGATCACGTGCATGTTGATTAAAAACATATTTAACAAAGAGGAAGTTCACAGCCAATTATCAAACGAAGTTCACTATTAATGAAGGGTGAAAAAAGGTAGTACGAAAATTAAACAAAAACACACATACAAAAAAAGAAGTTCAGTATATCAACAGCTGCGAAGTCCTCACATTCTATTTGCGTTGTAAAATAGATTAAAACAAAAAACAAGTAAAAAATAGGGACATCTTCATTGTATTATAAAATGAATAAATGTGAATGGAAACATAAAGTAAAAAAAAATGAGTGCGAAGTTCAGATCTAACCAAACAAGGAGTTCTCTTAAACATAAAACCTAAAAAACAATGTAGGGGAAAATAAACGATTACAATCTGATCATAGGAAAAAAAAAGAAAAATGTCCCTACAAAACTAAATTCTTCACCAATCCCCGCCACGCTTCTTCTCGTGGTGTTTGAATAAGGCGAAGAAGCCCTCTCAAACACATCGAGCCTTCGAAAACCTCGTACGTTGCATATGCATCCCGTGCAAAGCATATTCCAAATGCTTTGGCGGTAGAGGCGGCGGATCAACCCACATCCCGTGCTCTCTCCTTCCAAAACCATCCTTCATCTCAAGATAGATTGGATCTATAATAGCTCCAAAGAACATCCTTCAGTGCCTTGAGGTTTCTTCTTGTTGTCCTGATCTCTCCATATTGCCCGGATATCCTTCAGATTATGACAATATAACTTTGAACGTGAGAGAACGTTGCGGTCTTCGCGGTGCAAAACCCAAAGAAAATGTACCTATAGCCATGAAGAAACCGATACAAACTTTCACTCCACTCATCAGCGATGGCATATGTGGTACACAAGAACATCGATGCCAACACATAGCCGGATCACAAGCAGCCTTTCTTCGGATTGAAATAGGTACCACCGAGTCTATCATACTCAACATCAAGACCAACGATCTTCCTAGCAGAATAATCGAGGGAAGCTTCAAGCATTGGCGATCCACTCCTCAACACTAGCCGCCGCATTCGTGTACAAAACCTTCATAGTGGTTGTGCCATGGCAGGGGAGGGTGTACTCGTGGGAAAAAGGAGCTTTTGCCATGCAATCGGTGGACGTAAGAAAAAGAAAAGAAGAAAGGATTGGTGATTCACGTGCACCGAACGAGAAAAGAAAAGACCTCGTATTTATAGATTGAGATGTAACAAACACGTCGTGATCCGCGAATTCAGGAAACTAACAATACATATCCAAAACAAAAACAAAAAAGAAAACAGCCGAGAAAAGAAACACAGTATAACAAACAATCCTCGCGGGATAACAAACAAACGAATCTTATCCGAGTCCAGGGTGAGTTCACATGCAAGACTGACAAAAAAAAGGTTTAAACATAAAAACAAAACGAGAAGTTCACGTGATAACAAGCAGTACGTTGGCGCATAGAGTAAAAAACCCGAATAAAAACCACGTTCGACACCAACCCACCGCACCCCCACCCACCAAAACCACGCCGGCCATACCCAACTCCACCACTCCATCCAACGGAGAAGAAATCGAAGGAAAAGAAAAAGGGGAGGACAAGAACGAGAAAGAAAAAGAGAAGTCTAGCAAAGATCTGCAAAAGTAATCAAGGGTAAGAGAAGCGAAGGGATTACATACCGAAAAGAAGGTGCGTCTCACACACCCACACCCACACCCATCCCCTTCCATCTACTCATTTATTCGCACTGCATTTCCCCTCTCGAAATCATTCATTAAAAGTGGTTTTGACTCTCGGTTATTATAAAAAACAAAGATCTAACAACTTAACAAAATGATAACTTACGTACTACTTCAAAAAATGCTTTACTTACGATGGATCTATCAAAAAGTATCAAATAAAAAGAAATGGTACGCAGGGGGGGGAAATACAGACACTGATGAACAAAAAACGAAGTTCAGATAAGAACTTCCGAGAAGCTCACTTGTGAAACAACATGTATAAAAATGTACAACCTGTATCCGGCCGGCATTAGTAGACTCGTGATGGAAAACTTAAAAATATAGAATAAAAAAGTTGGAGTTTAAAATGTAGACAAAGTATAACAAAAACATGCGTACTAAAAAGTGGAAGTTCAGCTTTAAATAAGTGCAACTGGTCCAGCTTAGTACAATATATGTTTTATGTTGGAATCTTGTGACAGAATGGTCAGCCGGTCCATCGTACATCATCCTCAGCGACAGCGAAAGCGATGAAGAGACCTGGTTATGAGGTAATAAAAAGATAGAATGATTTCAAAAATACTTTATGGAACTTAAAAAATGTGCTTATTTTTGTGAAGGTCCAACAATTTATGGAATGGAATTCTTTGACAAGCACTGCCACTTCGGAAATGAAGTTGAACTGACTAAGGCAAATCTGAATCATCTGAAAAGGCAAGTAATTGACTACAAGCCACAAATCCCATATTATGTATGCAAGATGGGGAAGACAACGAACAACCTCACGAGGGGCAAAATGGTAATACTAAACCGCCAACTTCCAAAACTTATTTCATACACTACCCGTATTACATATGTTGTATTGACTCGAACAATCATGTATTTACTAACTTTCTAAAACCGCAACAAGCATCCGATATTTACATGCTTCCGTAAGTTCGTATAAAATAAAATGTGAAGTTCACTTACGTAAGAAACACAAAAAATGTTTCATGTTAACTTTCAAACTATTTGCATAGTGAGATCAGCTTGTTACATTGCTATGATATTCAATTTCATGTGTTTCATGCAGACTTTCAATAAGGAATACACTGAAGAACACCTAAAGAATTATCTCACGGTTCCAACAACAATTCCAATAACCTCCAACACAAATGCATGGGTTGGTACACGAGTAGCGGATAAACAAAGTTGCAACTCGGACATGCAAAGGATAACAACAAATTGGCCGATGTAGTCATGGGTGCGTAAATAAAAGATGGAGATATCTCGCATGTTCTCGCTTCTACGACGGAACAAGAGAACTCGGATGCTTCGTGACACGTCTTAGCAACTCGAGTCTAAAAAATTTGCTATGAAAATAAACTTATGTACCATTTTACTTTATTGAACCTTATGTTTTGTATCAAGCACACCGAGAACAATTATGGTTGTTTCAAGTATTGATGATGTAATAAAAATGCTTCCTTATGAAGAAGTTCACACAGAGTGAGTGTGAAGTTCGCTTATGAATGAAAAAGATTAAGAAGTTTAAGTTCACGAAGTTCCTAAGGGAAAAAACATTTCGACCGTACAAGTAATAATAGTACAGCTTGCATTGAGAAAAACGAATGAATATGGGAATACTATTACACACATAACCGGTAAAAAACAAAAGAAGTTCGCACCGTGATGACAGAGAAGTTCATTAATGACAAAAACAAGCAACAGATTTGTGTACAGCTTTGTCGTTTTGAAAAACGAAAGAAGATATCCTCACTAATTAAATCTGGATCCCGAATTCAATCACATAATGAGAAGTTCAGTTCACTAAAAAAAATGTTGAATTTCCTATCAACTATTAATTGGGAAAAACTGAATCATATCATCATCATGCAGATCCCAATGCTTGCCGGGTTGTCTCGCGAACCTAGACCAATAAGCAAGCATGAGATCTTTCAACATACTAGGCCACTCCCCCACCAGAATTTCATTCTTGGGATGAAAAAGGAGCTGATACATGTACTCAGCCTTTCCAATCCTCAACACGCCGCTGGTAGACAAATAAGGAATGCAACAAAAAAAGCATAAGAAAAACTCGTAAAAAAGAGACAAAAGAGCCATATAGAGAAAAAAGAGACAAAGACTACACTTACATCCTGGTTTTTAATATTATCAGCAATCTTATCACCGCCATATGTAGCGCAGATTCTTAAAGCATAGAAGCCACACTCATTAGGGCCTTGTGCTGGAGTCTTTGGATATGAACACCTGTCAGCAACAACCTCCCACTGTATATTACCATTATATTTGTTAAAATCTTGCAACACCATACACATGTTTAATCAAGGCCACCATCCTACTAATCTCGCAAAAACAAAAACAAAAAATAGTGAATGGTTTGAGCAAGTTAAAAAACAAAAAAGAGAAACACAAAAAGCTGGGAAGTTCACATGCTACTGACATATCAGTTGACACAAACTATGGATGGTTTCAGCAGTTTAAGAAATTATATATAAAAAATAGCTAGGAAGTTCATATTGTACTAACAAAATCAGTTCACACACAGTGAAAAATGGTTTCAGCAGTTGAATCGCATAAAAAAGCTCGGAAGTTCATATTGTACTAACATATCAGTACACACAAAAAGTTTGAATGGTTGCAGCAGCTTAAAACACATAAAAAAGCTAGGGAAGTTCACATTATATTAACGGATGGGTTCACATAAAAATAGTAAAAATGATTGCAGAGAAAAAGTAAACGAAGAAATGATGAAAAGAAAATAACGTACAATCTCAACACGATCCTCGTGGTGCCGACTCCTTGAAGTATGTGCCAGACCAGTATACCTCCTACTCGTCAAGGATGTCCAACGTACTCAAATGTACTTGTTCATAACATAGACAGAGTGATGATCATGCATGAAATGAGGGATGATGATCCTGTTCAAAGAACAACCCAAATTTGTTTAGAAAAAGCACGCATGTAAGCCCTAAAAAAAGGAAGTTCACTACAGACAAAATGAAGAGGTTCAGATTAAAAAGCATACCAACTTTGCTTTCAAAGAAATTTTCATTAGGCCGAACATAATGCTTGAACATGTTAGCAAAGCAGACTTCACATCAAAAGGTGGTCTCGGTAATGGATTACCATTGCTGTCCCTTAGCTTGAATGGTGCAAAATCAAGCAAGTACTGCACAAAAACAAAGGAAAAACACAACCCAAAAAAAAGAAAGTATACAAAATAAGTATATGCATAAAAAGGTATATGTGAAAAATAAATTTTTATCTGTTGAAAAAACCTACAGGGATAGTATGAGGTGACATCAAAACACGGGAACCAGCATTCAAAAATATATTTCATCCCTGGATCATCCTTCCAAGCAATTGATGATACGATCCATCATGTCGGATTCCAACATTTCACAAGCGGCCAAACAAGCTTTATACATGTATTTGGCATCAATTAAAACAGGATCATCAAAAGGATTGCTGAACTTCACCAGGGGGACACTGCACACACATACAAAAGGCAAAAAAAAAATTTATATAAAACTAGGGAAGTTCACTTAGCATATATAAAAATATGGAACTCTCATAAACGAAAAGTAACAAATAAAGAACTAGGGAAGTTCACTTAGCACATTGTTTTAAGTTCATATGGCACAAAAAATAAATAAACTAAGTAATAAAATAAGTATGAAAAACATACCTTCCATGCGCTTTGATGTACTCCTTGCTTAGAATTAACTCCATCATCTCGCTTGGCCTTGGATAAATGAGGAAACACATATGGTACAAAGTTTGGGACTTCTTCCCCGAACTTATTGGACAATTTAGTAGGCCTTTTATTCGAAAGAACCAGATTTTTAGCACTAGACTCGCTCGGGCTTCGAGTTTCAAAATCATCACCGCTAGTCGGAGAACAACGCCGAACATCCTTTGTAATGGGCTTCGCAGTAAGCCGCTTACCAAGCTGAGTGACAAAGTCATCGGAATCATCATCGTCGTCGAGCAAAACTACATCAGCCTTCCCTCTCTCAGCAGTTGTCGTGAACCTTTTTGCTAGAAGATTTTCTCGGTGTTGGAATGCAGCCTCCGGATAATCTTCTTTGTCTTGCTTACAAGACTATCAAAATTCTCTTCAGAATAATCTGAACTTCTGGTGTGAATGACTCGAGTCTCAAAAAGTGAGAAATTGTCTTCCTCGATACCAAGAGATGGACCTCGCATGAAAAGTATACAAAACCAGGAAGTTCACTTGTGTATCAAAAAACAAAAATTACCAAAACAAAGGCAACCAAAAAAACATGTGTTATAGAGCATAGCCAGCGATATATTTTGCGAAAACATAAAAAATCATACCAGGATCAACACCTAACACATCTTTCAAATCGATATTGAAGTCTCCACCTGTCAGCCAGCTATATAACATGGTCATCCTGATGTTTAGAATGTCTTTTTGACTGAACAAGCACATGCTTTCGCCATCGTAAGACTGGAGGATCTCGAAACATGAAGAACCCGCAATCATGGCTGCAAAAAACAAAAACAAAAACAAAAATGTATTAGTCAAAAAAACTGAAGTCAATGTATACGTAATAAAAAAGGCAAAAACAAAGGAAAAAAGGGGAAAAACGCTTACGCAGCTATGCCTCGTCTTGGAGAATTAACATAGTGAAGCTTGAAGTGGTCGATGGATTTTGGATGAAAATGATCACCCTTTGAATTCCCTGCTAACATCCATAACTTCTTGATACCAGATGCCATTGTATGTAACAACTTCTTACCATCTGGATCATTAATATCGCGTAACGAATCAAGCAATTCAAAACGCTCTTTCTCAAGGTTCAAAGCAACAACACAAAAGTGACCAGGAGCTTGTGGTGCGATGGATCGAGAGGATCAAAGGTAGCAAAAAGAATCTGCCATTTAGATGATAAAATAAAAAAGGACATGTTAGAAGTATGAAAAAGTACACTATTTTAGTAACATGTAGAACAGGGGAGAAAAAGTAGGAAGTCCACATGCCATACATAGTGAAGTTCATATGTATAAGAAGAAGAAAAAAGACAACAGTCATTACCACTTTCTTGTGATCCAAACGTTCCGGAGCATCAACGCTGAAAATCTTACGAACAAGCCGAGAATCCGCATTTCTTTCAAAAATCTGCTCTCGCAAAAATAACAATGAAAACAAAAGGTAAAAAACAGAAAAGTAGGAGAAAAATAAGCACCTACATTAACAAAAAAAATGATAAAAAAGAATGGAAAAATAACTACAAAAATAACTTACGTAACAATTGTAAGGCACCACCATTTTATCGAATTCTTGTACTTCGACCAAGCAAGTATGTTCCAACAGTATACGCTTAGAGAACAAAGAAAACCGTTGGGTTTAAAAGCTTCAAGCAATTTGTCCGACCGTGCAATCACAATGATCATTCCCGAAAAGGGTCTTCTTACCGCAGAAAAAACACAAAGAAAAAGAGGACAAAAAAACAAAAATTAAAAAAAAAGAAAACAAAACAAAAAATAAAAAGCCAAAAACCTAAAAAAAAACAGATAGAACCTTCTTATGGGATGTTTCCTCAACTTGCAAACGCTTTCGTATACTTCTTTGATTTTAATCATCATAGGTTGGGCAGACAGTGGAGGCGTCGAACATAAACTAGAGTCTGCAAAAATAAGAGAGGACAGAGAAAATGTAAGAACAACAAGGAAGTTCATATGATGATATTACGTAAGTTCACATATACAAAAAACGTGGTGCGTAATCTTGGATGTCCGAAAACCCAGAGTTGGTCGATGAAGGGTACCACCAAAAAATATACACACACAAAGATATCGCACCCCCTGGCCAGCCATATACATGCAGAAATGAAAGCTACGACATGAACTCATGCCGTATTACATAGCATTAAAAAGTGTCTTACATGGAACATGATGCCAAACCAAAGAAAAACAAAATACATATACGTAAAGCACCCCACACCACCCCTCCCCCATAAAAAGAACCAAAAAAACAAAAAGGAAAAGGTTTTAGATAAGAGATATGGGAGGAGTAAAACATAAAAGAAAATAAACAAACGGGCTAGCATTAGGGGAGGTGTGTGTGGGGTAGGAGAACCGTATGTCCCCATTCGATATCCTTGCCTAACTCTTGCGGAGATTCTTCAATAGAAGCGCTCAAGTCATCGCTTGATTCTTCAAAGATTGAGCTCGATCGCTCGATCGAATCGTAGGCATCGCATCCATAGCTATCTCCGGCCCGAAACCGATTCTTGTCATCATCATCGCACCAGTTGCCGCGCTCTATATTGGCTTCAGGATCAAGCAGCTCTACCCGTGCAGCCGGCAATAACTACTTCCTCACGATCATGCGCAAAATCGGACTTACAAACCGTAGCAGCTGGTAATACACCAACATCATCAGCAAACTCAGCACATGTTTCATAAACAACTGCACCAACGCCAGGTAGTTGGGCAGCATCCTTCGCATCCTTTCCATCCCGACATGTTACAAGATCTTCATGAATTGCACCTTCTTCAAGCATGGTGTTCAAGCATCTTTGTCGCCACAGAATATACAACTTTCTCAGGAAATAAATTCCCTTTCCAACAACGTCTTCCTCGTAATAATGATCAGCAACTTTGTCACAGAACCACCGTAATTACCATCACCGTCATCTAAAGGAGGAGTTACAGTGGGTTGCCTGGTCGTACAAAATTATGCTTGACGTAATAACGATCAACGTGATGAATTGTCATCACCGTCATCAAAGTGCACTCACCTTTCTCAACACATTTATCATTTACCTCGCCAACAAACAACAAAAAAACAGAAGTTCAGATGTAGAAAATGGAGTAGTTCATATACACAAAACAAAAAAAAGCCCACCTATAAAAGAAATAAAAAAGCAAAAATCCAAAAAAGAAAAAATACCTCAGCTACAGGAGGTGATTTATCAAAAACTACATCTCCAACATGGTCACCGTAAAAGCCGGAGGACATTGAGGGGTTGGCGGACGAACAAAATCATCATTCGCACGTGCGTCATCACCATCTCCGTAACTCCGAGATGCATTTTCCTCAGCAATCCTAGCATCTTCCCGTAAAAAAATAAGAGAATAGCAAAAACAAAAAGATAAAGGAAGTTCACATGAAAAACACAGAAGTTAACATATATATATAAGCACAAAAAGAAATAAACAAAGAAAGTTCACATAAAGATGGATGGACATAAGTTCAAGAAGGAAAAAAAATACCTCAGCTTCAAGAATTGACCGACCAAGTCCCGCATCAACATCTTCACCGTAGCATAAGTATTCTTCGTAACATTACTATCAACATTATTATTGCCTCGATACATTAACACGGCTCTCATACCGCTTTGCACAAAAAGTCCCGATTCATACCAAAATCAAGAAAACCCGTGCGCATTAAAGACAAAGCACCCCTCAAGCTATCAAGGAGCGATGTTTCACGCTTTGCCTGTTCATCCAATGCTTCAAAACTCGGGGAAAGTACCATCAAGCAAGCCGACCTTGAAATTGTTTCACACGATCAGCCAGTAGTCGGAATCGTACGAGAGAGATACTCAACTTTATGCAACAAGTGATCCAATCTCATCAATAACACCGCAGCAAGGCTTCCCATCACTAGTTGAAGCGGACCGGTGCTTGTCTTTCGTGTTGACATCAGCAAGTTGCGAAAATGGCATCTCGCAATGACCTCCAAGCAGATGTTCATTGGCAATGCCAACATCAGGCTCGCCGCGATGGGTGCCCTCATTGAGATCAACCATTAGATCTTCCACACGATACCGATATGAATAAGCAATTTGGTTGCGGCCTTTCCACCGCATTGTAATAAAGGAGTTCACTTAGCGTAAAAACTGAAGTTCGGATGATGCATAAAGTAGTATGAAGATCGATAACAATTAAAAAAATATATACAAAACTAGGTAAGTTCACTTGGGATACAAAAAAATATTGAGATGCAACATAAAAAATAAAAATAAAAAGACTTAGGAAGTTCACTTGCGATGTAGTATGAAGATCGATGCCACATAAAAAAGGGTTACAGCTTGAAAAAACTAACCACAATTCTCGCCAAACTTGTACTTCATCAACTCGGTCCACCATTCCTTTCAATGTCCATTTTGTAAATAGCCTTGAGCGGCTTCTCATGCGAAAGTTTGCGCGAGGAGTTCGAGTATGCATGACAGAATGTGGTGGTAAGAAAATGCCGTCAAGATACATAACAGTTGGGGATAACAAAGACACCCTTCTAACCCAAACTCGAGGGATATCGTGGTCTTGATATTTAGTAGCAGCTCGCTTCAACTCATCAACAACAAGCCGGCAATAATCCATCTTTGCCATCTTATCATAATCCATGTTCACAAGCATTGCAGCCTTCCCTACCGACACGGGTAGCTGAACCAGGACATATGAGCTTGCTAAAAAGAATGGCAAAGAAGACCTTAACAACCAAATCTTCCTTCTCGGGGTCTTCAACAAGATCGTACAACAATTTACGCAGATCTTTAGGCTCTATACTAGCATTGCTTTCGAACCCAAGCTCTTGTTTCAAAAGAGCCAATGACTCGTCATGTCCAGATTCTCGTAGCAGTATAGGAGTATCACCTCCTATAGGAAAACCAAACACCCGATGAACACCTGTCTCTATTAACCTCTAGAACTCGCCGCATCCACAAGCCAACTTCATGGTAGAAGTGTCAATAGTCTTCATCAAATAACACATGAGAACACGTGATATGTTACCCTCCAGACCCACCGAAAAACACAGCCAAAACCAGCTTGCTCAACCTTCAATCAGTGATGATCTTTTAACATTGCTGCAGCCGTACGCACTTCACCGAGAGAACAGCGAATAGTTTGCCGAAAACGCGTCTTCTCACCATCAAGATCTTCAACCGCCTTCCTCTTCCTAGCCATGGTTTTCTTTGTCGGCCTTTTCAAAACTTTCTTCGAATCACCTTCCGAAACAACAGGTTTAGAAGGGCCCGGCTTCCTACCAACTTTCTTGACCTCGGTATAGAAACCACAAAAAAAATTAATGAGAAAAGGAAGTTCACACCAACATGAACACAGTAAGTTCATACTACAATAACCTTGGCAGGAGCTTCAAAGTCCGATTCATCGCTAACCACATCCGTACGACTCTTTCTTAGCATTGCACTACATAAAATGAGATGCATAGAAAGGGAACAGCTCAGATTCAATAAACAAAGAAGTTCACAAAGGGTACAATTATGTAAAAATGAACAAACAAAATAACCTTGCCAAAGAAGAACACCATCTTCAGTGGAATTCGGGACATATGTCTCATCGACATCAATCTTACGTTTACGGTGACCAAGACGTGATTTCCCATGAGATGAAACTCGTTTAGAAGCAACCGTGGACCGAACAAGTAGCAAGAACGCGAGGCTGCGCCGCACAGATTTGTACCCCGCACAAGAGTAGAGATTTAAAAAAATAACAAAAAGAGAAGTTCACAATGGTACAACTATGTAAAAGTGGACAAAAAGGTATTTAACAGAATAAACAAAAAAGAACATAAAAAAACTAACCTTGTCAGCAAGCAACATCATCTTGAGTGGTAGCTCGGGGAGTATGTCTCGCCGCACAGATTTTGGCCTGGCAGCAGCAGCAAGCAGCAAGCAGCCTTTCGCCAAAGGTGAATTCTCTTTAAACTTCCCGCAAACACCCCTTTCTTTCCTCACTTTAGGAGGAATAGTTTCAAGCAAGCACATTCATCACGTGTGCTTTCAAGCACCCTCGCCGTCACGTGGAACATCATGGACAACGGCATTACCCTTAGCAGTACTTTGCTTTCGGCAGGTATTTCCGGTAATATGTAGTCAATTTCTCCCGGTGCCGAGCAAATTTAGCAGACTTGTCTCTCCTTTTCCTTCGCAAGCTGTTCTTCAACCATATAATCCCGAGTAACTATTTGAGTACCAACCACAGATTGAGATTGGGTTTCTTCCATCACAAGTGTAGCTTCAATCTGCTTCGCATTCAAGAACTTGCCGAAGAGGAGTATAATCAAAGACAGGGCTGCCCATGTTACCCTTCTCCACAAGCAGGAGTCCTATCAAAAACAGGGATATCTAAGAACCGCGGTACACTCGTCGAAGAATATGCAGAAAATCCTCGGTTCAGCAAATCCAGAGATTCTCTTATAGTCCGGTCACCGCATAAACACAAAAACAAAAACACAAAAAAGGACATGTAAACAAAAAAAGATTGTATGCATTGCGTAAAAAGGAAGTTCACTAGAATATGTTTGTGAGGTTCACATATGTATGTTGCTAACCTGAATCATCAGCATCATCTCGTCACATTAGAAGGTAGATTCCCCAACCCAGAAAACACAGCATCACCACAATCATCAACATGATCAAAAACCTTGCCTAAAAAAACAATAAACAAAAAAAAACAAAAAAGTTCACTATCAAACACATAAAAAAAAAGAACAAATGTTCAGACTTATACTTCCTATGTACAAAGAAAATGTTAATTTCATGATTCACTTAAAAAACAGCCTATACATGAAAAGAAAGATTATAAATACAGAGAATGAACATAATTAATATAGTGAGTTCATTTAAATGACAAGTAATTCATAACATGTCCTATATAGAAAACACATAAATAGACACAAACAAATAAATGGTGACCACAGGGAATTATAACACAGATCAAAAGCCTACAGAAGCAAACCCTAGCACACAAAAAAAAAGTGGTCAAATCATAGGACGTAACGTACAAAACATTACAAATAATATGTTTATTTCATTGTTGACAACGCAAAAAACATGAATTTACAAAACCGAAAACAAACCTCCACCACCGGTCGGAGAATCCTTATCCATCACCGTAAAAATAGAAAATAGGGACGGACTCCCAACCCAAAATTTGAAGACGAGCAGCCTGTCCGGGGACGAAGTAGAACCACCGCGAGACGAATCGGAGGAGCGGCCGGAGTTCCAACCGCCGGCCGAACGGGGAAATATCGCCGGCAAACACCGAAGACGGCGAGGACGAGGTAACTCGCAGCGGACCTAGGGTTTAGAACAAAGGGGAAATGGTGGGTTTCGAGTAGAAAAAAGGAATAAGAACAAGGGACGGGGGAGAGGAAAACCATGCGGGAGGCAAGCAGCTACCTAGAGCGCCGCCGCCATTGCGGAGAGGATGGAGCAGCTTCCGTCCGCGAGTGGGAAGTGGGGAGAGAGAAGACGAAGGCACAGACAAGCGGAGTAAAAAGGGGGGTTGGGAAATAACTGCAAGAAATAACTGCAATAAAAAAAGAGGCAACAATAATAAAAAAACACTAAACGTTACCTATGTCAGTCAGATAGAAACGACAGGAAGTTCACATGAAACTGCGACTGCGATTCACTTTATGTGAAAAAAGGAAAAATTATATGGTGGGGGGGTCAAAACGCACCGACCACACAACCATTACGAAGTGCACTTAATAAAACAGTCAGGGTTCACTCAATTGAAAAAAAAGTATTTGACTATGTTTTAAAACCATTTATTGATTTCCTAAAAATGGCAGATGGGAGTTCCCCACAAACAATACGAAGTGCACTTCTGAAACCGCAAGGAGTTCGTTTTAAAAAAGGTATTTTACTCTGTTTTTAACATTTGTTAAATTCCTTTTATTCATTTCCGAGTATGGGGGGGTCCCCCCCCAACCCCCCTCCCTCCCTAACTAATTAATTTTATTCCATGCTAGCCCCCGACTCGGTTTTGTACATTAATGAGAAGTTCACAGCTTACTAACAGAGAAATACATATATGCTCAATGTAGATTTACATGAAAAACAATCAGAGTTCACTCAACTTAAAAAAAGTATTTGACTATGTTTTAAAACCATTTATCGATTTCCTAAAATATGGAGGATGGGAGTTCCCCACCACAATACGAAGTGCACTTCGAAAACGCAAGAAGTTCACTCATTTAGTATGGAGGGTCCCCCCCCCAACCCCCCACCTTCCCTAGGTAATTACTTTTATTCCATGCTACCTCCCGAATCTGTTTTGTACATTAAAATGAGAAGTTCACAGCTTACTAACACGTAAATACATACATGCTCAAAAGTAGATTTACATGAAAAACAGAGGCCCCAACTTATCTCGTATCATGAAAATCAAACAGGAAACCGAGAAAAGTTCATGCATATCGGTAGTTCACATCATAAAATTAAAGAAGTTCATTAGTTATAACAAACAAAAAACATTCACTAGAGCGTATGAAAAAACAAAAAAGATGCCAAAAAAAATCTGGATTATGTTGCTACATCAAGTGTAAGAATGAAGGCCACCGCGTCATCACTGCATCAAGTGAGAAAAAAATAACTACAGGAGCATGCGCAAAAAATGAACTAAGCAGTAACATAGATCTGTGAAGAAATCGTGTATTAGGATCAAGCGTAACCTATCAATCAACAAAACCATGGAGGAGACATACCCAAAAACCACCCGGAGGAGTAAGGGCGGAGCCATGAACGTAGAAGATTTAACGAAGAAGGACGGCGGACCTGTGTGACAGCCATCGAAAACAAATCTGCAGCTCGAGGATAAAAAGAAGATAAGAGCAGCGTAGAGCTAGCATGGAATAACCGTGCCGCAGAATATTGACGATCTGCGGTGCAGCCGTGGAGAACAAATTCGTCGGTGAAACGTCGGAGGAGAGCACGGAGATGAGGAGCCGCCGTCGACGAAGTTCTCCGATAGGAATCGAGCGAGTGAGGAGATCGGCAGCGAGCAGGGAAGAGCTCGGGAGCGAGCAGGGAGGAAATCGCCATGGAAGAGATCGGGAGCGAGCAGGGAGGGGTGGGGAGCGAGCACGGAGGAGGTGGGTGCGAGCGGGAGGTGGGACACGTAACGGTTCGTTGTCTCGTAGGAAGTTCACACGCGCGCGGGAGCGGGACGCGAGCAGGACGTGGGACGCGAAAATATGAAGACTCACGGGAAGTTCGCATGCGATAAGTTAGGAAGTTCAGAAAGGGTTCGAGAATAGTTATTCTCGAACCGGTTCGAGAATAGCAGACCTATATATATATATATATATATATATATATATATATATATATATATACCAGCACTATTCTGCAACCGGTTGCAGAATAATATTCTGAGCACCGACTTGTACTTCCCTGGACACAAGGTTGTACTTCCCGGATAACAGGGTTCAACTTTTTGTCGAACTTACCTGAACTTCCCATTTTCTTCAGAGCTACTGATTCTACTCCGTGTTTCCCAACCATTTGTCAGAACTATGCAAATGATATACCGTTGGATAGATAATGAAAAACCGCAACTTTTTCATGTTCACACTTTTCACAGATTTTGCACGGTTTAAATTTAATTTTGAAAATACGAAAATGCTTCTATATGGCCAGAAAACGAACTTTTAGTTCGGTTTTTGAATCGCTTATCGAAACTGTGCAAATGATATACCGTTGGATAGATAATGAAATTGCGCAACTTTTTCATGTTTTATGTTTTTTCAAAATCCTCACAATTTTTGAATAATTTTGAAAATACTGAAATTCGGATGTACTCAAAAAACGAGCGGACAATAATTTAGATGATTTGTTTCAACCGTATATCGGAATGATGCAAATGATATGGCGTTGGAAAGCTATGGACTAGGCGCAACTTTCTTATTCCAATTGTTTTCTCTAATTCCTTACAATTTAATAGAATAACACGAATTACTGTCCGCCTTTTTTGTGTGACGAGCACCGAATGATTTTCCCCGCGATTTCCATGCGGTATATTTAAACAATGCAAATGATATATGGTTGGAAAGGTCTCAAAATGACGCATCCTTTTTTGTATCTACCATTTTTGCCAAATCCAAACGATTTGAAAGTAATTTTAGAAGTTTTGAAATCATATTTCCGGTATATTTTGTGGGATAACGGTTTGAGTTTGATGGATTAGATCCATTTATTTGTTGGAAAATGTTGTAGGTAATGAAATTAGACATATGCTCTACCATATAAAGCTTTTGGTGACAATTACTGAAGTGGTTGGTGATCAAATCGATGAGATTTGCACAATAGATTTCCGCCCCGTAAAACCAGAGCGTTGAACTTCCCTCGACGCGAACTTGCACTTCTAGGGAAATACAGTTGTACTTCTCGGCGCTGTTTCACGAAAGTGTTCAGTAAAATGACTATAAGTTTGTCATACGGTGTCCGTTTGAGATCCACGACCACACAAAATGCTCAGCACAACCACGCGCATCTGAACTTCCCACGACATGTCCTTGTACTGCTTGGCCTTCGTGGTTGTACTTCCTGGGAATATTTTGATACTAGTGTGTTTTACAAAAGAAAACTAGCATGTGTGCTTCGAAATGATAATGTTAGATTGTCCCTATATTCTATTTTAAGAGATTCTGCACTTCCCGGATCTTAATATTTGAACTTCACAATATTGCTATGTAAACTTATGTGGGGGTATTTTCTTCATGTAATTACCGCTTGAACTTCCTGTTGTCTCCGCCTGTACTTCTCGGAATCACTTCTCATACTTCCTCGCAGATGACGGGATTATTTTGTTTTTTCTACATGTGGACTTTGTCGGGTTTCTTATACTTCCTATATTAAGTGGGTGTATTCCTCGTGTTGAATGGTTGTACTTCTCGTTGTCAAGTATATGAACTTCTTTACGGGTGACGAGATTTTTATTGTTTTTGCTATATGAACCAGGTGGGAGTATTTTTCTTTGAACACTTTTAAATCATGTAATTACCGCTTGTACTTCCTGTTGTCTTCGCTTGTACTTCTCGGAATCACTGCACGTACTTCCTCGCAGATGACGGGATTATTTTGTTTTTTCTACCTTTGGATTTTGTCGGGTTTCTTGTACTTTTCTATATTAAGTGGGTGTACTGCTCGTGCCGAATGGTTGTGCTTCTCGTTTTCAAGTATATGAACTTCCTCGCGGGTGACGGGATTATTTTTGTTTTTTGTACATTTGGATTTTGTCGATTTTCTTGTACTTCCTATATTAAGCGGGTGTACTGTTCGTGTTGAATGGTTGCACTTCTCCACATCAACTATTTGAACTTCCTCACGGATGATGGGATTTTTTATGTTTGTTCTAGATTTGAATTTTGGTGGTTTTTTCTTTTACTTCCTATAATAACTGCTTGTACTGCTTGTGTTAAATGGTTCTACTTATCTGTGTCTAGCATTTGAACTTCCTCGCGGATGATCGGATTATATATTTTTGGGATTTTCTCGGTTTTCTTGTACTTCATATATTAAGCAGGTGTACTGCTCGTGTCGAATACTTGTACTTCTCAGCGTCAAGTAGTTGAACTTTCTCGTGGATAACAAGATCATTTTGTTTTTTCTACATTGGTTTTCTAGTACTTCCAATATGAAGTAGGTGCACTGCTCGCGCCAAATAGTTGTACTTCGCAACCACAAGTATTTGACCTTCACTCCGGATGACTAGATTATTTTGTTTTTTCTTGGGACGGATAATTGTACTTCTCTAACCTTATTATTGTACTTATCAGAACGATTTTTGTATATTTCTAGGGAAATAAATAATTACAATTTGTTCTTTTACTCAAAAGTGGAGAAGATTTTGCACAGTTGAGTCGAAGACGATGCTGCAATACCAGCTCCGTGTTGACAACGACATGAACCAGCGCTCGTCTTGGTAGACAACAACACGAACTGTCCGTCTTCGCTTCTTGTACTTCCACGACTGACGGCAGCAGTTGGCGGGTAACTGGGCCGGTGGCGCAGCTGGCCGTGACGGAGAGCGAGCCGAGGCCTTGGCGTCGCGCGACAGAAGCTTGGAGCTGTGGGACGAGGGAAGACAGCGTCGGCACGAAGCCGGGTTGCCGGTGGCACCGCCGGCACGGAGTACCCTCGAGCGGCGGCGTGGAGGCCCCTCGGGTGGCGGCACGCACGGCCGCCGGGCGACGGCGCGCACGGCCGTTGGGCAGCGGCGCGGAGGCCCCTCTGGCGGTGGCGCGGAAGACAGTCGGGCGGCTACTCTATTGCAGATAATGAAAAAAGGGATTTCAAGATAAAATTTAGTCGAAAATTATTAGTTTCTTTTTTCTTAAGTTGCAACGCGCATGCAAATTTCCTACACAAGAAAATATCTGTATGCACAAAATAATAGTGCCGACATCCTAGAGGCTCATTTCTAATATGTATGATATAAATGAGACTTTGATAATGGAAAATAACTAAAACAAAGTATTAGCCACTGTACCACATCTGTAATTATGTTGCGCAAATAGAATATCCGATAGCAAAACAAAGCAGTACAAGTGATCAATTTTTTTGACTTCTGCAACTACATACCTCTCAACAACACTGAAAATATGTCTACTTCTATGAAACTTCATTGAATCCAAAAATGAAGTATATACCAGCATGAGCTGAACTAACACAAAAATTCAAGCATACGACTATACTAGGCATCGATAGATGGTAGACGTAATTGAAAAACATATGTACTTCTGTTAACCACCAATTTTACATGGTAGACGCAATAGTGGCCCACTATTACATATGTAAATTGCTGCGTGGGGATAAGACAGATACAGAATAGATGACGCTGATGACGGGAGCGAGGAGCTGGCTCTCTGGCTTGCCGGTGGTGCCACAAAGGTAGGCCAGCGCCATCGATGATCAACGGGCGGCCGTGGAGCCCGTGGTTTCGCTGCTCTTCAGGGGCACACACGGACGTTTTGCCTGGGCGAAGTAAAGGCCTGGCTATGAAAAAGTTCAGACGTCTATGGCGCGGCAGCTCAAGTGGAGGCACAAGACGTCACTGGCAGCGCCGCCGGGATGCAGGGTGGCTGTCAGCATGTGGCGCGGGGTGAGGAGTGAGGAGGGACGACGGAGCAGTCGAAGGTGAGGGGCGCTGTGGGCCTCCTGGCCGTGCCTCCCTGGACGGCCCTGTTCGCGAAGATCGAGTTGGCGCACGCGGAGCAGGATGTGGGTCGCTCCCGGCGGCGTGTGAGGAGGTGGATTTCCGGCGACCGCGCGGTGGTCTCGCGCCGGCAGAGGAGCAGCAGGGATGGCACAGAGTCCTTTCTCCGGTTGGGGAAGAGTAGGCCAGCCGCTGCTGCACGTGATGTAGCCTACCGGCTGCGCGTGGATGCAGGGAAACGGGGCGCTGGGGAAGGTCGCCGTCTTCGGCGGGAGATCTTGAGCCAGCAGGGAGCTAGGGGAAGAAGAGGAGGCAGGAGATCTGTCCGGCGTACATGCCGGCGGCACACCGGAGCCGAGCGCGGCGGCTCATGAAACCAGAGGAAGCCCGTGGGGGAGGCGGAGGGCGGGAGGTCCGGTGGATGCGAGATGCCAGGGCCGACGGCACCAATCCATCTCCATCCGCCGGCGGCGGTGGCCTGGGCGGGAGGGCTGGAGGCGGGAGGGCTGGAGGCGGGAGCAGGTGGAGGTCGTGGGGAAGGGGGTGGTTGGTTGGTGGGGGTGGGGATTTGGATAGGTCCGGTCGGTCCCTTTTTCTTTGTCAAGCAGCATCGCCTCTATAGGGCGGACGGTGCTCAGAATAATATTCTGAGCACCGGTTGCAAAATAGTGCAACCATATATATATATATATATATATATATATATATATATATATATATATATATATAAGGATAAATACTTCCTACCCCTGGGTGTAGTTACACCCATATCTATATACTTCCGTACGAAAGTATATACGATACTTTATCGGTTTGAGTATGTTCGTATACTATATCTAAGATACTCCAAACCAAGTTTGGTGAAAAAAATGCAAGTGAACCCATAGTTTGCACTATATATCCGAAATACATGCATATGTATACGTAAAAAATGAGTCTACGTAAAAATGTACATACTGCCTACAAAGTAGTATATATACTTCCAAAAATAGTTTTATATACTTCATACTACATGTACATACCGTTCGGTATGATAGATATATATATATATATATATATATATATATAGGATAAATACTTCCTACTCCTGGGTGTAACTACACCCACGTCTCATATACTACCATACGGAAGTATATAACATACTTTATTGGTTTGAGTATGTTCGTACACTATATCTAAGATACTCCATACCAACTTTGGTGGAAAAAATTAAATACACCCATAGTTTGCACTATATATACAAAATACATGCATATTTATACGTAAAAAAATAGTGTACGTAAAAAAGTGTACATACTACCTACAAAGTAGTATATATACTACCAAAATATTCTTATATACTTCATACTACATGTATATACTCTTCGGTATGATAGATACTACCTAGATTGTGTGAAACACACGTGGGAGTAACTACACCCGGGTGTAGCATGAATATGTCCTATATATATATATATATATATATATATATATATATATATATATATAGGATAAATACTTCCTACCCCTGGGTGTAGTTACTCCCACGTCTCATATACTACCATGCGGAAGTATATAACATACTTTATTGGTTTGAGTATGTTCCTACACTATATCTAAGATACTCCATACCAACTTTGGTGAAAAAAATTAAATACACCCATAGTTTGCACTATATATACAAAATACATGCATATTTATACGTAAAGAAATAGTGTACGTAAAAAAATGTATATACTACCTACAAAGTAGTATATATACTAACAAAATATTCTTATATACTTCATACTACATGTATATACTTTTCGGTATGATAGATACTACCTAGATTGTGTGAAACACACGTGGGAGTAACTACACCCGGGTGTAGCATGAATATGTCCTATATATATATAGGACATATTCATACTACACCTGGGTGTAGTTACACCCACACGTGTTTCTCATAATATAGAGAGTATCTATCATACCAGATAGTATGTACATGTAGTATGAAGTATATAAAACTATTTTGGAAGTATATATACTACTTTGTAGGCAGTATGTACATTTTTTTACGTAGACTCATTTTTTACTTATACACATGCATATTTTTCGGATATATAGTGCAAACTATGGGTTCAGTTGCATTGTTTTCACCAAACTTGGTTTGGAGTATCTTAGATATAGTATACGAACATACTCAAACCGATAAAGTATCGTATATACTTCCGTACGGAAGTATATAGATATGGGAGTAACTACACCTAGGGGTAGGACCTATTTATCCTATATATATATACCTATATATATATATATATTATCCTAACTATATTGTTGTGTACACTATTATGCAGAATGAAGATTAGGGAATGCAGAATAAGGAACATCCATGATGTTGGGTTCATTGACCCACAAATCGTTAATGGATATGTGTTAGAAAAACACCCCGCCGACGTGGAGCAAGACCTATGGCTTTTTCTTACAAAGCAGCAACTCAAAAGTGAAATTCTATTTCCTTACCATTTTGGGTGAGTGTTTCTGTCTTGAGAACATTCTCTTTTGTTTACTCCATGCATGGTATGTCTAATCGATGAGTTCTGCATGACTGTGCATGTATCGTGTACGCAGGTTCCGCTGGATTCTGCTAGTAATTGAATTTCACACCTCCAGAGTTCTCATCCTGGACTCTCTGAATATGGATCCAAAGCTTTGGGTCAACATGAGAAGAATGCTGCAAAAGTAATTATTTTCATTCATTTGCGCTCTATATCGATCAGCCTTTTTCGTTCATTTCCTAATATCAAGTAACTTACTCTCTTGTTCATTTAATTTTCTTTGCCTCGTAGGGTTTGGAGACGGTTCACAGATGAAACGGTCGGTGAATTCCAAAAAGAGTTAGACTTTAGAAGATCACTGACTGGGGATATTCAGCCACCGGGGACCAATTTATGTGGATACTATGTTTGTGAGTTCATCAGGAGATACACCTCTGAGCGGAAGCCGTCGGATAACAACGTCAAGAGAAATAACTTCCGAAAGACGCTTAGTCCAGAAGCTTGCTTCCGACCAATTCAAGAGGAACTAGCAGGATTTTTCATGAGGGAAGTCCTCCATCCTAAAGGAGAACACTATTACGAGGACGTAGAACTTCTGATGCCGTAAATTATGTATGGAAACTTGTTCAAAATTGTATATGGTCATCCGATATTGAATATATATTGTATATTCCTCTTGAATTCTTCTTGGTTCTAATTTCAAATTTGTTTGAAATTGTACATTCATATGCATGTATATAGTACCGTAGAATATGTGTTCTGAAACTTCTTCAAAATTAAAATAAAACACAAAATAAAATATAAAATAAATAAAATAATACAAATTAAAAAGAAACCAGATTTAGGGAGGGGGGCCTTTAGTCGCGGTTGGCCAGGAGAACCGCGACTAAAGGTCCTCGCCCCGACGGACTGCTGGCGGCCACGTGGACGGGCCTTTAGTCGCGGTTCGTAAGGAACCGCGACTAAAGGGGGTGGGCTTTAGTCACGCATAATTAGTCCCGGTTGCGAATCCGGGACTAATGGCAGTTGCCAACGGGGACTAAAGCCCCTTTTTCCACTAGTATAGTGTCGCCGGAGGACATGTAGAGGCGCGTCTCTGAAGAATCTCGCTGGATTTGGTCGACGTTCCTTCTGATTTATGATTCTCTCAACATAATGAGATTGCATAAGTGTAATCCCACTATTTACATCTCTCAATAACTTGACGTTCAATATAACATCAGCTTCTCCAAGATATTTCATCTCGAAACACAGCAATAAGAAGGTTTTTACCTCCTCAATCACTTTGAGACTTGTCTCTAAAATTAGTATGTCATCCACATATAAGCATAGGATAACTCCCTCACCCCCACCATGGCGGTAGTACACACATTTGTCGGCTTCATTAACAACAAAGCCCACAGATGTTAGAGTTCTTTCAAACTTCCCATGCCATTGTTTGGGTGCTTGTTTGAGACCATACAAAGATTTTTTAATTTACACACCTTTCATTTTTTACCTTCTAGTACGAAATCATTAGGCTGTTCCATGTAAATTTCCTCGTCCAACTCTCAATTTAGGAAAGACGTCTTAACGTCCATTTGATGAACGAGAAGATCGTGTGAGACAGCTAATAACAGTGGTACTCGAATGGTGGTCAATCTCGCAACAAGTGAGTAGGTATCGAAGAAATCTTCGCCTTCCTTTTGGGTATAGCCTTTGGCTACAAGCCGAGCTTTGTACTTCTCAATAGTACCATCAGCTCGAAACTTCTTAAATACCCATTTACATCCTAGAGGTTTGCACCCATAAGGACGCTCAGTTAACTCCCACGTTCCATTAGCCAAGATGGAATCCATCTCGTTTTAAACCGCTTCTTCCAGTAGTCTGCATCAGGAGATGCGAGAGCTTCTGAAATGGTAGTGGGAGTATCATCCACAAGATACACAATGAAATAATTAACAAAAGACTTTGCAATCCTTTGTCTCTTGCTCCTTCTGAGAGCATCATTGTCATCTTCATCAGAATCTGAACTCTCATCATCAGATTCCTCATCAGACTTCATAGGAGTTTCATGTATTGGATCAGATTCCCAACTAGACATGCCATGAATATCTCTCATAGGAAATATATCCTCAAATAATGTAGCATCTCTTAATTCAAAGATGGTACCAACATTCATGTCGTCCACTCCAGATTTCACCACAAGAAATCTATAAGCAATGCTATGAGCAACATAGCCAAGAAAGACACAGTCCACGGTTTTTGGTCCAAGCTTTAACTTCTGGTGATTGGCAAATTCACTTTAGCCAAACAGCCCCAAGTTCGTAGGTAGGAGAGTGTTGGTCTTTTCTTTTTCTATTCCTCATAAGGGGTAATCTCTTTATTCTTGGTTGGAACATGGTTTAGGACAATGACACGAAGTCAATATAGGCTCCTCCACCATTCCTTGGATAAACTCGAAGCATCTAACATGCTGTTAACCAAATCTGGTAGAGTATGGTTTTTTCCTTTCCGCAATCCCATTGGATTGTGGGGAATTGGGAGGCGTCCTATCATGGATTATACCATGTTCTGCACAGAATAAATTAAACTCATTAGAAAAGTACTCTCCACCATGATCGGACCGAACCCTTTTTATCTTGCTTTCAAGTTGATTCTCAACTTTAGCCTTATAGATTTTAAAGAAATCAAGAGCCTCATCTTTAGTTTTCAGGAGATACACATAGTAATACCTAGTGGAATCATCAATTAAAGTCATGAAATATTTATTTTCACCTCTTGTCAACTCACCATTCATCTCACATAGATCTGAATGTATGAGCTCTAGTGGTGCCAATTTCTTTCCTTCGCAGGCTTTTGAGGCTTGCGAGGCTGCTTTGCTTGCACACAAGCATGACACTTAGAGCCTTTAACAAAGGTGAATTTCGGAATTAAACTCATATCAACAAGCCGCAACATACAACCAAAATTAACATGACAAAGTCGTGAATGCCAAACATTAGTTTCATTAACACTAGTGCTTACATGGTTCACAATATTATCACAAAATTCTTCTAGAGAGAAGCGAAACATTCCCTCACATTCATAGCCCTTTCCAACAAAAGTTCCATAATTAGACATTACAATTTTATTGGACCCAAACACCAACTTAAACCCATCTTTCATAAGACGGGAGCCACTAACGAGATTCTTCTTGATAGAAGGGACATGCAGCACATTCTTCAGTTGCACGATCTTCCCCGAAGTAAACTTCAGATCTACCGTGCCAACACCACGAACAGTAGCATGTAACCCATTCCCCATCATTACTGAGGAACCTCGGGCCTGATAAGAGGTAAACATGGAGATGTCAGCACACACATGAACATTAGCACATGTATCAAGCCACCATTCTGTGGGCTGAAACACCGAAAGAAAGTAGGTAATATATTACCATACCCCGTAGTTCCTTCACGTGTGTTGCCAATGACCATATTGACAGAATTTGAGTTCTGTCCAGCCTCACCTTTATTTCCTTTACGTTGTGGACAACGATTAGCCCAATTAATGGTCTGTCTCGCCACACACCCAGCAAAGATCTTTCTTCTCTGTTTTCCCCTTCTTCTTGAAGTTGGTAGTCTGGGAGACTCCCTTGTTCTTTCCCTTGGACTTGTGGGCATTTTTCTGCACCATATTGATAGCAGAACGTCCCTCGGTTCCTCCAGTGTGTTTTTTTTGCCCTTGCCTTCTCCTCAACATCCAGAGAGCTCATGATATTCTCAACAGAGAACTCATGCCTCTGATGTTTCATATAAGTGGCAAAGTTCCTCCATGAAGGGGGAAGCTTAGCGACAATGCATCCCGCGACAAACTTGTCCGGTAGCATACACTTGAGGAGCTCAAGTTCCTTTGCCATGATCTGTATCTCATGAGCCTGTTCTACTACAGATCGGTTCTGAACCATTCTGTAGTCATTGAACTGCTCCATAGCATACAGTTTACCTCCGACATCGGCATCACCAAACTTAACGTCCAGTGCATCCCACAGTTCCTTCCTATTTCGGATGTGCAGATAAGTATCAACCAACTTGTCTCCAAGCACACTTATGACGGAACCCACAAAGATTACGGTGGCATCCCCGAACGCATTATCCTCTTCAGGAGTAAGCGGACATCTGGGAGTACCTTCCGCAACTCGGTGCACGTCCATAGAAGTGAGCCACAAGAGGGTCTTATTCTGCCATCTCTTGAAATGAGAACCCGTGAACGGGCTCGGTTTGAGTGTAGCAGCAAAACCAGATGGTGAAAATTGCCTAATCATATAAGGTTTTTGGATTGTTAGAGTATTAGGCAATTTCCATGTGAGATTAATTATCGAAAACAACATGACAATACACAAGCATACTTAACCACACACATCAGACTAAGCACATGCATCATATCTGAACATGGAACAAGTAGCAGTGCAAGGTAAGAGAGAAAAAACACGTACATCGCGACCGGGAAGGTCGCACCAGCAGCAGAAGCACCACCATGGGAATTGTTGATGTCGCCCATGGTGTAGTTGGATCTGTCGATGAAGCAGTCGAACCGGCGAAGAAGAAGACAAGCATCAGCGAGCAGTCACTCTCCCCAAAAACCTTATCGAACGTCTCCTGGTGCAGGATCTCAACGGACGGAGTTTCGGAGGCCTGCTCTCCCGGACGGCTGTGCACGCAGTCGCCGGGATGGGGAAGACTAGAGAGTAGCGCAATGATGCGTGGCAGTCGACACGTCCGTTGGGAACCCCAAGAGGAAGGTGTGATGCGTACAGTAGCAAGTTTTCTCTCAGAAAGAAACCAAGGTTTATCGAACCAGGAGGAGCCAAGAAGCACGTTGAAGGTTGATGGCGGAGGAGTGTAGTGAGGCGCAACACCAGGGATTCCGGTGCCAACGTGGAACCTGCACAACACAATCACAGAACTTTGCCCCAACGTAACAACGAGGTTGTCAATCTCACCGGCTTGCTGTAAACAAAGGACTAGATGTATAGTGTGGATGATGATGTTTGTTTGCGAAGAACAGTAAAGAACAATTGCAGTAGATTGTATTTCAGATGTAAAGAATAGGACCGGGGTCCACAGTTCACTAGCGGTGTCTCTCCCATAAGATAGCAGATGTTGGGTGAACAAATTACAGTTGGGAAATTGACAAATAAAGAAGGCATAACAATGCACATACATATATCATGATGAGTACTATGGGATTTAATCAGGGCATTACGACAAAGTACATAGACCGCTATCCAGCATGCATCTATGCCTAAAAAGTCCACTTTCGAGTTATCATCCGAACCCCTTCCAGTATTAAGTTGCAAACAACGAGACAATTGCATTAAGTATGGTGCGTAATGTAATCAACACAACTATCCTTAGACAAAGCATCGATGTTTTATCCCTAGTGGCAACAGCACATCCACAACCTTAGAACTTTCCGTCACTGTCCCCGATTTAATGGAGGCATGAACCCACTATCGAGCATAAATACTCCCTCTTGGAGTCACAAGTATCAACTTGGCCAGAGCCTCTACTAGCAATGGAGAGCATGCAAGAACATAAATAACATATATGATAGATTGATAATCAACTTGACACAGTATTCAATATTCATCGAATCCCAACAAACACAACATGAATGATTACAAATAGATGATCTTGATCATGATAGGCAGCTCACAAGATCTAACATGATAGCATAATGAGGAGAAGACAACCATCTAGCTACTGCTATGGACCCATAGTCCAGGGGTGAACTACTCACACATCGATCCGGAGGCGATCATGGCGATGAAGAGACCTCCGGGAGATGATTCCCTCTCCGGCAGGGTGCCGGAGGCGATCTCCCGAATCCCCGAGATGGGATTGGCGGCGGCGGCGTCTCCGGAAGGTTTTCCGTATCGTGGCTCTAGGTACCGGGGGTTTCGCGACGAAGACTATATGTAGGCGGAAGGGCAGGTCGGGGGGCCACACGAGGGCCCCACACAACAGGCCGGCGCGGCCAAGGCCCGAGCCGCGCCACCTCGGTGTCCGGCCACCTCGTGGCCCCACTTCGTCTCTCCCTCGGACTTCGGAAGCTTCGTGCAAAAATAGGACCCCGGGCGTTGATTTCGTCCAATTCCGAGAATATTTCCTTACTAGGATTTCGAAACCAAAAATAGCGAAAACAACAGAATCGGCTCTTCGGCATCTCGTCAATAGGTTAGTGCCGGAAAATGCATAATAATGACATATAATGTGTATAAAACATGTGAGTATCATCATAAAAGTAGCATGGAACATAAGAAATTATAGATACGTTTGGGACGTATCAAGCATCCCTAAGCTTAGTTCCTACTCGCCCTCGAGTAGGTAAACGATAACAAAGATAATTTCTGAAGTGACATGCTATCATAATCTTGATCATACTATTGTAAAGCATATGAGATGAATGCAGCGATTCGAAGCAATGATGAAGATAATGAGTAAACAAATGAATCATATAGCAAAGACTTTTCATGAATAATACTTTCAAGACAAGCATCAATAAGACTTGCATAAGAGTTACTCATAAAGCAATAAATTCGAAGTAAAGGCATTGAAGCAACATAAAGGAAGATAAAAGTTTCAGCGGTTGCTTTCAACTTCAACATATATATCTCATGGATAATTGTGACACAAAGCAATATAACAAGTGCAATAGGTAAACATGTAAGAATCAATGCACGCAGTTGATACAAGTGTTTGCTTTTAAGATAGAAAGAATAGGCAAACTGACTAAACAATAAAGTAGAAGATAAGCCCTTCTCAGAGGGAAGCATTGATTACTATATTTGTGCTAGAGCTTTTCATTTTGAAAACAAGAAACTATTTTGTCAACGGTAGTAATAAAGCATATGTGTTATGTATAAGATATCCTATAAGTTGCAAGCCTCATGCATAGTATACTAATAGTGCTCGCACCTTGTCCTAATTAGTTTGGGTTAACACGGATTATCATTGCATAGCATATGTTTCAACCAAGTGTCACAAAGGGTACCTCTATGCCGCCTGTACAAAGGTCTAAGGAGAAAGCTCGCATTGGATTTCTCGCTTTTGATTATTCTCAACTTAGACATTCATACCGGGACAACATAGACAACAGATAATGGACTCCTCTTTTAATGCATAAGCATTCAACAACAGTTAATATTCTCATAAGAGATTGAGGATTAGCTGTCCAAACTGAAACTTCCACCATGAATCATGGCTTTAGTTAGCGGCCCAATGCTCTTCTCTAACAGTATGCATACTCAAACCATTTGATTGTGAGAACCGCCCTTACTTCGTACAAGACGAACATGCATAGCAACTCACATGATATTCAACAAAGGTAAAAGAGTTGATGGCGTCCCCAGAAAACATGGTTACCGCTCAACAAGCAACTTATTAAGAAATAAGACACATAAGTACATATTCTTCACCACAATAGTTTTTAAGGCTATTTGTCCCACGAGCTATATATTGCAAAGGCAAAGAATAGAAATTTTAAAGGTAGCACTCAAGTAATTTACTTTGGAATGGCGGAGAAATACCATGTGGTAGGTAGGTATGGTGGACACAAATGGCATGGTTATTGGCTCAAGGATTGGGATGCACGAGAAGAATTCCCTCTCAATACAAGGCTAGGCTAGCAAGGTTGTTTGAAGCAAACTCAAGTATAAAAGGTGCAGCAAAGCTTACATATGAACATATTGTAGCTATTATAAGACTTTACATTGTCTCCTTGTTGTTCAAACACCTCAACCGTAAAATATCTAGACTCTAGAGATCAATCATGCAAACCAAATTTTAACAAGCTCTATGTAGTTATTCATTAATGAGTACAAGGTACATGATGCAAGAGCTTAAACAAGATCTATATGAGCACAACAATTGCCAAGTATCACATTATTCAAGACATTAAACCATTTACCACATGCGGCATTTTCCGTTTCCAACCATATAACAATGAATGAAATAGTTCAAATTTCGCAATGAACATTAAAGATAAAGCTAAGAACATATTTGTTCATACGAAACAGCGGAGCGTGTCTCTCTCCCAAACAAAGAATGCTAGGATCCGATTTATTCAAACAAAAACAAAAATAAAAACAAACAGACGCTCCAAGTAAAGCACATAAGAAGTGACGTAATAAAAATATAGTTTCACTAGAGGAACCTGATAAGTTGTCAATGAAGAAGGGATGCCTTGGGCATGCCCAAGCTTAGACGCTTGAGTCTTCTTAAAATATGCAGGGATGAACCACGGGGGCATCCCCAAGCTTTGACTTTTCACTCTTCTTGATCATATTGTATCATCCTCCTCTCTTGACCCTTGAAAACTTCCTCCACACCAAACTCGAAACAAACTCATTAGAGGGTCGGTGCATAATTCATATATTCAGAGGTGACATAATCATTCTTAACACTTCCGGACATTGCACAAAGCTACTGAAAGTTAATGGAACAAAGAAATCCATCTAACATAGCAAAACAGGCAATGCGAAATAAAAGGCAGAATCTGTCAAAATAGAACAGTTCGTAAAGACGAATTTTAAAGTGGCACCAGACTTGCTCAGATGAAATGCCCAAATTGAATGAAAGTTGCGTAAATATCTGAGGATCACACACGTAAGTTGGCAGATTTTTTTGATTTTTCTACAGGGTCTACTGCTCAAATTCGTGACAGCAAGAAATCTGTTCCTGCGCGAGTAATCCAAATCTAGTATTGGCTTTACTATCAAAGACTTTACTTGGCACAACAATGCAATAAAATAAAGATAAGGAGAGGTTGCTACAGTAGTAAACAACTTCCAAGACTCAAATATAAAATAAAGTGCAGAAGTAAAATAATGGGTTGTCTCCCATAAGCGCTTTTCTTTAACGCCTTTCAGCTAGGCGCAGAAAGTGTGTATCAAGTAACATCAAGAGACGGAGCATTACCTCGGGCATTACACCTACCTTTCTTATTGTTTTTCTTACCCTTTGATTTAGGGAATATATGTCTACCTCCCGGTGTGGAGGTGAATTTTAAGGTGCCTTCTCCCACATCTATGACTGCTCCCAATAGTTTCAGCTGGGATCTTCCGAGTGTGATTTGTCCTATTCCTACACATTCAATAACAAGATAATCAGTGGATACTGTTCTTCCAAGAATGGTTGTATGCACTCCCTCAGCTATTCCCTTAGGAATTATAACAGAGTTATCAATAAGAGTTATTCCTTCTCCCCCTTCAACGAGTCCCCAAAGTGTCAAAGATTCATAAATACTCTTAGGCATAAGGCAAAATTCAGACATAATATCACAATTGGCATGAAAAGTTTCACCACCTATAACAATTTTAATAGTAGGGTCCCATATTGAAGGTTCGGAGTTCACCAAAACTTGATCAAGACGGTTACGAACATAACTATAATTTTTTTCCAAGCAAGATGCACTTGTCTCAAGAGTGTTTAATCTATTACAAATGCTAATAAGAGCTGAATCAAAGTTATTAGCTGAACTATGTGATGCAACCAATTTTTTTATGGCATTAAAAGCTTGATCCCCATTGCAATGAAGGAAATCTCCTCCCACTACAGCATCCAAGGCATATCTATAGCGAATCATGAGCCCAAAATAAAAATTACTAAGGAGAAAACTTAGAGTCATTTGAGGTTCAGCTTTACGATAAGAATCAAAAATTCTGGACCAAGCATCTTTAAAACTCTCCTCATCCCCTTGTTTAAAAGTGAAGACTAATTCCTCGGGTGAAGAAGTAACAGGTGCAGAGCTAGACATGATGATAAAAGTAAAATGCAACTAACTAATTTTTTTGTGTTTTTAATATAGAGAACAAGACAGTAGATAAAGTAAAACTAGCAACTAATTTTTTTGTGTTTTTGATATAAGAGCAAACAAAGCAGTAAATAAAGTAAAGCAAGACAAAAACAAAGTAAAGAGATTGGAAGTGCAGACTCCCCTTGCAGCGTGTCTTGATCTCCCCGGCAACGGCGCCAGAAAAATAGCTTGATGCGTGCAGTCGACACGTCCGTTGGGAACCCCAAGAGGAAGGTGTGATGCGTATAGTAACAAGTTTTCCCTCAGAAAGAAACCAAGGTTTATCGAACTAGGAGGAGCCAAGAAGCACGTTGAAAGTTGATGGCGGAGGAGTGTAGTGCGGCGCAACACCAGGGATTCCGGCGCAAACGTGGAACCTGCACAACACAATCACAGAACTTTGCCCCAACGTAACAGCGAGGTTGTCAATCTCACCGGCTTGCTGTAAACAAATGATTAGATGTATAGTGTGGATGATGATGTTTGTTTGCGAAGAACAGTAAAGAACAATTGCAGTAGATTGTATTTCAGATGTAAAGAATAGGACCGGGGTCCACAGTTCACTAGCGGTGTCTCTCCCATAAGATAGCAGATGTTGGGTGAACAAATTAGAGTTGGGCAATTGACAAATAAAGAAGGCATAACAATGCACATACATATATCATGATGAGTACTATGAGATTTAATCAGGGCATTACGACAAAGTACATAGACCGCTATCCAGCATGCATCTATGCTTAAAAGTCCACTTTCAGGTTATCATCCGAACCCCTTCCAGTATTAAGTTGCAAACAACAGACAATTGCATTAAGTATGGTGCGTAATGTAATCAACACAAATATCCTTAGACAAAGCATCGATGGTTTATCCCTAGTGGCAACAGCACATCCACAACCTTAGAACTTTCTGTCACTGTCCCGGATTTAATGGAGGCATGAACCCACTATCGAGCATAAATACTCCCTCTTGGAGTCACAAGTATCAACTTGGCCAGAGCCTCTACTAGCAACGGAGAGCATGCAAGAACATAAATAACATATATGATAGATTGATAATCAACTTGACAAAGTATTCAATATTCATCGGATCCCAACAAACACAACATGAAGGATTACAAATAGATGATCTTGATCATGATAGGCAGCTCACAAGATCTAACATGATAGCACAATGAGGAGAAGACAACCATCTAGCTACTGCTATGGACCCATAGTCCAGGGGTGAACTACTCACACATCGATCCGGAGGCGATCATGGCGATGAAGAGACCTCCGGGAGATGATTCCCTCTCCGGCAGGGTGCCGGAGGCGATCTCCTGAATCCCTCGAGATGGGATTGGCGGCGGCGGCGTCTCTGGAAGGTTTTCCGTATCGTGGCTCTCGGTACTGGGGGTTTCGCGACGAAGACTATATGTAGGCGGAAGGGCAGGTCAGGGGGCCACACGAGGGCCCCACACAACAGGCCGGCGCGGCCAAGGCCCAGGCCGCGCCTCCCTGGTGTCTGGCTATCTCGTGGCCCCACTTCGTCTCTCCCTCGGACTTCTGGAAGCTTCGTGCAAAAATAGGACCCTGGGCGTTGATTTCGTCCAATTCCGAGAATATTTCCTTACTAGGATTTCTGAAACCAAAAACAGCAGAAAACAGCAATCGGCTCTTCGGCATCTCGTCAATAGGTTAGTGCCAGAAAATGCATAATAATGACATATAATGTGTATAAACCATGTGAGTATCATCATAAAAGTAGCATGGAACATAAGAAATTATAGATACGTTTGGGACGTATCACGCAACAAAAGGAACTTCGTGAGAGAGACGTGCTAGAGAGTTCTGAGAGCTGTAGACTCCAGATCTGTTCTGTCTCCCTATATAGCTTGGGAGGTGAGCCGACCCGACCGCGTTGCCACGCGTAGAAAGCCAGGAACACGCCGCGAGCATGCACATGCAGGTCGACACGTACCCAACTCATTTGGTGCACCAAAATTTTTTTTAGGCTTCCTTGAGTGTGTCTCGAACTCGAACTCGAGCCACGAAACGCGACGCGCGTGCGTGACGAGCCGAACCGGGGCGGGCTGAGGAGGAGTGCGCGAGGGCTCCTTCTATTCTCACTCACTTGGAAGGACTAGAACATCAGCCCTTATATACCACTTCAACTCTCTCCCAACTACCAATGTGGAACTAAACTTTGTCCCCCAAAGCTGTCCCAAGCTGCCAACGTGATGGGCCTTGATATTTCAGGAATTGTAGACTACATGGGCTGCCTTACTAGATTGCAGCCCATCTACATTCAACAAGTACTCCCTTTAGACAAGCTTGGTGTCTCATATCCCGCCTCTCTACACATGGATAGCTTTCAGTTTCAGACCATTTGCTCACAGTCAAAGACCAGAGTTACTTCTAGCGTGACGCGGCGATTCCTCGAAGATGAAATAAAGTCGACCCGTCTAGCCCCTGTCCCGGCGGTTCATATAGCGTCGCCGGAGGACATGTAGAGGCGCGTCTCTAGCGAATCTCGCTGGATTTGTTCGATGTTCCTTCTGATTTATGATTCTCTTAATCGACATTTGCTTCTCTCGTGCATTAGTCCTTTGGAGGCTTAACACGAGTACTTCCCGTTAGGCTACTTCAATAAGCTCTACTACGATAAATTTTGTCCAGCTTCAGTGAGAGAGGAGCCAAGACGACACGACACCTTGGGCTTTTTCGGGTGGTTGTAGTCGTCATTCGGTGGTCCAAGGAATTGCTTGTAATTTTTATTAATTTTGGAATTTCTTCTGGTGCCATTGATGATTTTTTTTCTTTCAAAATGGAGGTTTTACCTTCAGCATCTGCATCAGGGATTTTTTTATTAGAATTATTCACCAGAACCACAAAAATAATACAAGGACCAATCCAAAGCCGCCTAACTAGTGACAGTTGTCGCAACACCTACATGCTTGATGAAGCGGGTAGCCATGTCAGGGACGCTTGCCCTGACCTCACCTAGGTGCATCATCTAAAACTGGAGGCTACGACAAGCAGAGCATAAACTAGTCCAACAAACCCTGAAGATGCACCATTGCACATGCTCCAGAAGTAGCCACCACCATCTATCACTTACCTATCTTCATGTTAGGGATCAATGTATTGACCTTGCCAGGCCCGACATGTACGTCACCATGGCGCTAGATAGCACTGCCGCCTTGCGCAAGATCATCATGCCACGTTCATCACCGAGTACCCGCTACACCGTGCCGTCGAAACTCGCCGCTGTCGGCAAGGAAGATGCACACCGCTCCATCGCTCCAAAAATAATGCCCCAATGAGGGAGATCGACGCCGAAAGCACCAACATCATCCGATCCAAGATTCTAGATCTAGGGTTTGGCATGACCGTAGTCAGAGCTCGATTTTCATCTGCAGATGCACCTACCCAACTCGCAGCCGGCTACCACCAATCGGCCAACCCACTCGGGGGAGGAGGATGACACCATTGCCATGCCTGATTCCCTCATGGTGCTGACGAAGCCCTGGATCAACTGGATGTCGATTTCGAGCAGCGAAACATGCGGTACAGGTCGAGATCCATTCGAGCCCAAATTAGGCTTTGCCTGAACCACGCCCACCGTCGGTCGCCGCCGCCCACATGCCGTGCTCCTAGCCGCCGACGTCCCCACCACCGCTGCAATGTTGGCCAGCGAGTGAAGGCCACCGAATCCTGACCGGCAGCTGTGGAAGATCCTCCTCCACCGCTGCGCCACCAGGCTTTGCCCGATGACTTCGCTTCTATTGATGAGTATGCATAAATCTGTAAATTTTCGAAAAAAAAGAGAAGAAGACCAGAGGTTAACTGAACCAGAGCAGTCTGGTCTTTCCATTGTTCTCCGTCTTCTATCCAGGACAAGTAAGAAACTAGAGTGTACATACTTGATGTTTGCACTCATTTTATCGGTGTAAAGGCTGAGTGTAATTATTAAAAAAGCCTGATACTGTCATACATGGTTCAGTTCACCATCTTAGTGCACTAGCTAGTAGCAGCAAATCCGTAAAGTACTCCCTCCGTTCACTATAATATAAACTGTTTTAGGTTTTAGTAGATTCATTTATTTATGTCCGTATCTAGTTTACTTTTAATATATAGATTCACTCACTACGGTGTGTATCTAGGTCACTTTTAAAGTGTCTAAAATATCTTATTTTGTGAACAGAGAGAGTATATATCACCGTTTCACAGCCGATAGCACCAAGGATCAACACAATTATTGTTGAATTGACCCTACCATTCACGGTGGGCATAAAACCCGATACCCGAATCTTGAACCCAAATTTCCAGATCCCGAACCTTTATTGCCGAACCCGAAAACCCGAGCACTGGATAGTGTTGTTGTTCTGAAAACCCAAATTTATTTCAGCCAATTTGGGTAAGGAGTGATGATTCCCGAATTTCCTGAATAGCCCAAACCGAACAATGCGGCCCAATAAAAATCCCGCAGACACCAAGAGCCAGCCCAAAAACTTCCCCTAAACCCTAGCTTTCCTGTGACATGTGAACCCTGAGCCCCAATCTAGTGACATGGAATCAGGCGCATATGCTCCCCGCCTCCCCAAAATTGCCGCCGCCGTCCACCACGTCCCAGGCCGCCGCCATCCGCAACGCTACCTGGTCGCCGCCTTACCTTGCTGCCGCCGAGTCCGCCCGCTCCCTTTTCTCCCTGCTAGGCCCCAACGCACTACCACAACGCCGCCGTGCCGCTTCCTCCTAGCTAGTTGCAATTATTTATGCTCCCAATGTGCTTATGATGCAGCACCTGGTGGATTTTTAGCTAGTGTGCATCACCTTACGAGAATATGATCAGCCACACTGGGACTGAGACACGGTCCAGACTCCTACGAGAGGTAGCAGTGGTGAATTTTCCGCAATGAGCGAAAGCCTGGCGGAGCAATGCCAGGTAGAGGTGGAAGGCCTACGGATCGTCAACTTCTTTTGTCAGAGAAAAAACAATAACGGTATCTGAGGAATAAGCATCGGCTAACTCTGTGCCAGGACTAACTGAAGTATATACCCCAGCCCCCAACACACTTCCACGATGTTGCACGGCCTGCAACCGGTCGCCGCTCAGGTCTCAGGGCTCGGCTCATCTTCACCATCATGGAGAACTCTTTCTATCATTTTTCTTCATTACTGTGTATTCCGGGGATTACCCGATTCCGAACCCGAATTTCCAGGTACTCAAAATGTCGAGTGTCACATTTTCTGGACAAATTTCGGGTGTGAGTTTCGAAAACCCAAAATACTTTTTACCCGAAATTTTGGGAAATCCTGCCATGATATATAGCACCAAGGATCAACACGTGCACCATTGATACATGAGATGCCAGGCACATCTAATCTACCACGCGCGTGGTACCATTATTTGAACAGGCTCTGGATCTGAGAAAGCGATGGAGCGAACGTGGCACGTTCGATCCGAGACCTAGCTGTGATACAGCCCAGGTTGCTTACCGCTTTCGTGCTCACCCGTACTAGGCACTTGCAATTCAAGTGAATAAGTTTCGATGATTGCCCACCCGATTACGATGCAGTACAGTTGCCACTGGATAGCAGTGACATTTCCTTCGCTTTTTCTTGGAGGACGGTGACGGTTCGGTTCGTCCTCCCTTCTCTTGTCGAGCAGCTTTGGTGAATGGTGATAATTCCCAACTCGGGCACGATGAGATGCATGCTCTCGTCTTGGCTGCAGTCATCTTACCCCTACTTGATTAGGCAGAACTTTGATTTAAGAGAACCAATAGGCCGAATATTCGTGTGTTTTTCACCCTCACTAGTAGAAAAACGCTCATCTATACCGGTTCGTAAGAGCCATTTGCTATAAAAGATCCGGTACAAAAGGCCCCCCCCCCCTTCGTACCGGTTCCTTACGAACCCGTATTAATGGTGCCTCCACGTGGGCGCCCAGGAGAGCGCACGGCGAGGGAGCTTTGGTACCGGTTTGTATTACAAACCGGTACCAAAGGTTGTCTGCCGCGGCAGAGAAAATGCAGAAATCTCTGCCGCGGCAGAGAATTCAGGGTTTAGGGTTTTAGGAGGGGTTTAGGGGTATCGGAGCGTTTCATATCACGTCGATGCACCAGAAACGCGTTTGGGTTTACGTAGTACATGAAGATCAAGGTGATGCATATCAAGTTGGTGCATATAATATAACACACATGTAATTGCATAAGTAGTACTCTTCGATGCATATCAAGTCGATGCACCAGAATAAAGTAGTACATGCATGAAGATCGATCTTCATGCGTAGTGGTACTCTCCGTGGCATACTATCTATTACATGTACCATAGTGGTACACTCCGAGTCGAACTATATATACACAAAGCAATCGAGGAGCGGGAGAAGATCTTTATGCATAGTGGAACTCTCCGGATGGTGGTATGACTTCCCGAAGGAAAAATCCCGCCAATTCCTCGCCAATTGCTTTGAAGCGCTCCTCGATTGAGATCTTCTTCCGCTTTCTTCTCAACTGTAAAAGAGTAAGAAACAAATGAATACATGAAACTCAGCACAACTTATGGTAACAAAATAAATTTGTGAATATTGTTTTCGTACCTCTCTATTTCTTTCATTATTCACTCTCTCGCTGACAATTCTGTGGATGTACTCGCAAACGTAGTATCCACATAGATCAGTCCCCTGTGGTTGTTTCGCGCATTTCTGTACAAGAATATAATTCAGTCAAACAATAATCAAGTATGATAAATGTGTGTGGACCTAGGTAACTACTACTTACTTTGTTCGCACGCCATATCATATCAGGACTGATCTTCCTTGATGAAAGTTTCCCATACGCTGCCCGACAAAAGAAAATGCACAAAAGAGTTATCAATCAGTTGATATCAGGAAATTCACAAAAAACCCGATAAGAATTTGAATTACCTTTTGAGCATAAGAAAACAAGATTTGCATAGTATAGGCTCTTTGGTTAGTGAGTCAAAGACTTCAACTTCTCCTTCGTACATTGTAATGACGATAAGAATAAAGTGAAACCTGCGCACGTTTAAATATGTAGTGTCATATATATAAGTCATCAGTTAACATTTTAACATATGGTGAGCAAAATAGAATGTCTTATAAGAGAGTAACACTCACTGGAAGTTGTAAGGCCAAAGTATTATCTTTTTGTCACGTTGTCGCTTCAAAAACCTTAGCAAAGTCTCCGGTGTATCCCTGTTATAGAGGGTTCTTCTATGGTCCTGACATGCATTGTGTCCGGGTCAATGAACCCAATGTCCGTGATTTCATCCCTTTTGCATTCGAGCATCTTCGATCTGCATAACATAGCGCACAAAAGATTATAATTTGCAGATAATGAAGGAGCTGAGCTAAAGACTTGTCAAATTATATAAATAAATCACTTACAGACAATAGCAACTGATGATAGATTTGTCGAGGGCCCGAAGATTGTATAACTGGAAAAGCTCGCAGAAGTCAACGCTCACAGAGTATTCTTGGAAGTAGTGCTCTTCCTTAACTCGCACCATGACAGTCTCGATCCCTTCCTTTGTGGCAACACTGTACCACGTATGCAAGTTACGCATTCTTGTTGGTAGCTTCCTGATATTCTAGACCAAATATTTCCCTTGAACATATTTATATTGTACTTCATGTCGTCGTGGTGAACAGACAGATGCCATAGGATGGCGTAAGTTGGGGCCGAATGGACGCAAGAGGATTCGGGGGAGGGTTTGTGATTAGACGGGATGAACTTCCGGATGGTTTCCTCAAGAACTTAGCCAAGGCTAGAGGTTGAAGAAGAAAGACATGAGGAAGAACTCGCTCTAGATCATCTTCTTTATTGATCTCAACAGGTTACAAGTTTCTCAGTACATGTGTTCTTCTAAACCTAGCTCTCTTCGTGCGTGCCCGTGAAGAGGGCTGCCCCCTCTCCTTATATAGGGGAGAGGGTGGCTTACAGGGCAAGAAACCCTAATGGCATCTTTGACTAGACAAACTACTTTACAAAGCTACTTTAACCATAGATGACACCGGGCCTTCTTTAATCAGGGATGCTGACGTCCTCCGGCTTCTTTGACCGTCATTCTTCTCTTTATCGTCAGCCCTTCGTTTAAAGCTACTTTGCTTAGCTCATCTTTGTCTTCTAGCTCTGAAGAGAATCTTTGACCAGTCCTGCCGACATGCTCTTCATTTCGGTAGCCCGGTATCTTCTTTACCCGGTTCTGGCACACCCCTCTCGGGGATACCGGCTTAGCCTCACTTAGCTAATTTCTTATCTCTATGTTCCGGTACGAACATTAAACCGGTATCTTGATGGCTCAAACCATCCGGTTTGGCATGCCTTTGGCATACCGGGGGTCATCCCCCAACATTAGTCCCCGAAGCTGGTATAGTCTGGCGGATTCTATCCAACAGACCATGCCAGGTTCTTTTACCTTAGGATACCGGTTTAATTTACCCAGCACTGGGCTTGGATCCGGCACCCTTGCCCGGATTTTCGTTATCTCTCTTTGCAAGACCCTTTTCCGGCATCTTATCCTCCGGCATCTTAGTCATTAAACACCGCCTCGGCGAAGTCGAGAATATCTTGGGCCCCGCGCCTGTCAGTGACATGCGCACTGTAACTGATGCGTCAGTGTCAGGGGTCACTTCCCTTCGGCTTCCGCGCGCGCATTAACTGCCTCACAGCAAATCCTAGCCTCCGTTCTGGATCCATGTGCACTTCCCTGTGGCCTTCTATTTTCACGCGTGTATCGCCACGCCACGTGGCGGCCCGTGGAGCGAACCGTCGTGGCCCACGATCCGAACCACCGAGGCCCAGCGGTTTCCGGCCCACTTCTCCCTCTTCCCTTATAAGGCGAAACCGCTCCTTCTTCTTCCTCTTCTCGCATTCTCCACTTCCTCGCGCATAGTGCTCTTGCCCTCTGCGCCTCCGCCGCTCCGTTCGCCGTTCGAGCTTCGCCGCCTGACGAACTTCCGCTGTTACTCCGCCGGACGCCGCTGAACTTCACCGCGTGAAGAACCTCTGCGGCGCTCCTGTCGCAGTTGCAGCATTGGCGTTTCCTCGAGCTCTTCCTCACCTCGCCGTCGACGGACCTCCTCGCCGGCCTTAGGCTCGTCATCCCTCCGGCGAACTTCTCCTTCTGCAACTCCGCCGCCTCAGGTTAGGCCCGATACCTCTTTACTTCTTCTCTCTTAGTTTTCCAGATCTTGGGCTGGTAGAGTATTTATTCCCTCTTTATTTTGCTTTTTCTCTTACTCGTAGATCTTCGCGCGAGGGTCTTTCTGGGGAAAACTGTTTTTCGGTAGATACCGGTGTTGCACAGATCTACATGTCTAGCGAAGAGTCTCTCCTTGCCCCCTCCTCTAGTAGTCAAGGCAGTAGAACCTCCGACGGGCTAACTGAAGACCTTGCCCGGATGGAATTAGAATCCAACAAGGATCAAGAGGCCGGCACCTCCAGCCGAGCCCCCGGAAAGGATCTTTCCGGTATCACACGCGGAGCCTGGAGAGGTTCCGACGTGTCGCAACATGAGATTGACTGGCTCTACCGGTCTAGGAGGATACCGGAAGGGGTCTCCTGCCGGATTCCTGGTGACAAGATCGAACCGGTACTCAACCCTGGTGAGCTCGTCGTCTTCCTTGCTCACTTAGAGCGTGGCTTCGGCCTCCCCGCCTCCGACTTCTTCCGCCAATTCCTTGATTTCTATCGACTTCAGCCTCACCACCTTCCCGGCAACGCCATTTTTTACCTTTCTTGTTTTGTGGCCTTCATGGAAGGCTACATCGGCATCCGTCCCGCTCGTGAGACGTTTGCACGCTTTTTCTCTCTTCGGATCAATTCGGTCCAGGGCAGGGATATTCCCAAGCCCAAACCCCCCGTACAATGCGGGTCTTGTATCATCGGCTCCCGCCAAGGGAGCCCCTTTTTTAAGTTCAACGGCCTTGAGTCTTGCCGCTTGTGGCAGACAACGTTCTTCTATGTGAAGAACAAGGGCGCCACTGATCTCATCAACTTGCCGCCCTTCAACCCGGCGCCGCCCGCCAAGATCAACTGGAACTACAACCCTGGTACGGATCACATTGAGACGAACCGGGTGGTACGCTTTATGTTGAAGCTGATGAGCGAAACCAACATTTGTTCCGATGATATCATCCGCACCTTCATCAGCCGCCGGGTGCTTCCCCTCAAGCGTCGCGTTCACAAGATGAGCGAGATGTATGGCCCCGGTGATCCCACCAAGATCACCGGCCTGCCCTTGAACAAGGCAGATGTGGTCCTGAAGGCTAACCAGATATGCCAAACGGACATGCCGGTTGACTGGGAATGGGGTCTCCGGCCTCTCAGTTCCACCAATCCTCCAACCCAAGAAGTAAGAGATTTGCGCAACCCGGGTTGGTTTACCGGTAACTTTTATATTATGGCTAACTGTTTTTCTTGCTTGTTTTCAGGCCAAGGACCGCTTCCCCTGCATTGACTCAGACCGGCGAGGCCCCTGCCGGAAGCGTGCCCTTGACAAGTTCGACCCGGACCCTTTCATCCATTGGCTGGACTTGAAGATGGGCCGGACTCCAGCTTCGTGCCTCGGCAAATCTCCACCGGAGCCAGCCGGTTCGTCCGACGACCTGAGCTCAGTTGAGGTAGCTCTTCTTTTTGACCTCTCATATTTTTTTGTTACTTATTTCCTTCTGTAGACGCTCCCTCAGCTAGCCCCGAACAACAGGTCCATGAGCACGTTGCTCGTTTGGGGGCCGAGGCAGGCGACGAGTTTGTGGAGAAGCTCATGGCCCAAGGCCAGAAGAACAAGGCTCCGGCTGCTGACGCCGGCTCAAGCCAAGCTCCTCCTGCCAAACGCCCTCGGACTGAAGTCCTTGCGGGAAAAGAGGTTGGCACCAAGCGTTACAAGCATAAGCGGATGCCGGTTTCTTCCGGGTAAGTTCCTTGCTTCTCTTTTTGCTTATTTTGTTCTTACCAAGCTCTTTTCCGGTTGCTTTTTCCCAACCTTTTCTTTTTCTTTCTTTCAGCCCTGCGCTCCAGCTTGGCTCCAAGCCGGAGGACTCTGCCGGCTCGGCAAGGACCTCGACTCCTCCTCCTCATTCAAGTCCGGCGCCATCTGGTGCCGACAACACCTCTGCCTCCCTTCCGGGAGGCATTACAAGTTCGGGGCGCGCGGCCCCTACACCGCCAGATCACCGCGCGGAGGAGGATCTTATCTCCCCTCCTGAGACCCAAGACATCGGCGCCAGCAACACCGGCGCCGACGACGAAACTGCTGGGCGGGCGGAACCTCTGGTTCCCCTCCCAAAGAAGAAGAAGAAGAAGCAGCCAAGCTCTTCGCCCACCAAGGCCGTGCCGGATACTTCCGCGCCGGCCTCTTCTGCAGCGCACCCGGAAACTCTTATCCTCGAGCCTACCAGGACTGGACCGACACCGCCGCCAAGCCAAGGACCTCCCGCGGCCAAGCCAAAGCCTCCGCCGACGACCCCCAAGATCACCCAGTTCCTCAAGCCAGGGGCGTCCCGCGGAAAGGCCGTGGAAGGCAGCGCATCAACCGGCTCGCAGTCTCTAGTGCTGCATGTCGGGCCTGCCGCTGCTGCGGTCCCAGAGAAACCTTCCGGCCTCCTGGGCCGGATTGTTGAGCTGAAGCGCGAGGGCAAGGAGCTGGGGCACCTTCTCCCCTATGCCCAAAAATGGAACGATGCAGGCATCTCCGCATCCACCCGTGGCTTGGGGAAGGACCGCCTTCCAGCGCCGGACCCCGCTGGGCCGCGGTCCACTGAAGAACACTTCATGCGGCTCAAGCGTGCCGTGAAGGAGTTCGACAGTGCGTGGTACGACGCCACCAGCAACATTGTGGTAAGTTTCGCCAACTCTGTTGTAACTTTTTGTTGATGCCGGTTTCTTTCTTTCCGGATCTTGTCTATCCTCCCAGTCCCCGAGTTTCGTGTTGAGAGCGTAGCTCTTAGCGCGAAACTTAACTAGAAACGTGCGAAACCGGCATAGCCAGTCCCCGAGTTCGGGTTAAGATCTTTGCTCTTAGCGCGAAACTTGACTAGAAACGCGCGAAACCGGCATAGCCAGTCCCCGAGTTTCGGGTTAAGATCTTTGCTCTTAGCGCGAAACTTAATTAGAAACGCGCGAAACCGGCATAGCCAGTCCCCGAGTTTCGGGTTAAGAACATGGTTTCTTTCTTTCTCACAATTGTCTTCTTTGAACAGAGCACCGCGGATGCCCGGAAGCAGCTCTTCGAGGAGCTCCTCTGGGAGCACCGGGACCTTGCCGAGGCCCACAGCCACTGCCAAGGTTTGTTTCCTTTCTTTTGCTCCGGCATCTTTTTACCGGACTGTCTTCTTCTTTAACACTTATGCATCTTTTGTTCAACAGCTGTCCCGAAAGCTACCATTGAGACCCTCAAGGCCCAAATCGCCACTCTTCAAGGTATCATTTTTTCTCTTCCGGTTGACTCGTTCTTTTTTTATTTTACCAGTTGCTACTTTCTAACACCTTTCTTTCCGGTGCCTAGGCGAAAAAGAGCAGCTAATCAAGGAGCACCGCGAGGCACTGGACGCCCAGAAGACCTCCTTGAGGGAGCTTAAGGAACAAGCTATGCAAGCCGCGCTCCAGCAGGACCAAGCTCTGAAGGATGCCCAGGCTGCAGCCGAGGCCAGGCTGGCGGAGGTCGTGGAGGATTCCACGAACTCCAACACGGTGCTGAGGACGGAGTTGGAGGAGGAAAGGAAGGCGCGGAAGGCAGCGGAGCAACATATTGAGGTCATGACCACTGATCACAAAGAATATGATCGGCTGGTTATGCAGATCGATGCGCTGGCTTTCCGTAAGTCCTTGCCTTGTCCCTTCCTTCGTTTATTAGATTTCTCTTTTTGAAAATACATCCGTGTTCCTTTCCTTCCGGCAGACTGTTTTCCGGTATCTTATGCTTATGCTCTTCCCTTCTTTCTGTAGAACATTTCCCGGACTCCCAGGCACACGCCGTGAAGAAGGTGATGGAGGATCGGGTGGCGCGGGAATTTCCCAATATGGATGCGCACTGGGACGGGTACGACTATCTGGTCGCCCTCTCCGCTCGAGTCCAACACATGCGCTCAGTGGACCGCACCCTTGTCGATCTACCGGATGCTGCCATCCAAATCTTCAAGGTGTCTGTGACCTGAAGAAGCCATGCCGGCCAACATCACCCTCACCGCCAACCGGCTGAAGGAGGCAGGGCGCCGGATTCGTGAGTGGCAATGCTCTGCAGCTCGCGCTGGAGCTGACACCGCGCTTCGTTCCGCGTGCTCCTGGTATCCGGAGTTGAATCTGGACGCACTTCAGGGCGTACGCGAAGATGCTCCTACCGACGTGGATCCGGTTCTTACCGCGAAGCGGCAGGATCGGGCCTACCGGCTTGCTGAGTATGCCGAAGTCCGCACCTTCATCCCTCCCCCTCCTGATGTTAAGGACTACCTCAGCGATGAGGAAGAAGAAGAAGGAGATGAAGATGAGGATGCCGAGGATGTGCCGCCGGAGCTCCCGAGGCCAGCGGCTGCTCCCCGAAGCCCCGAGACCGGTGCTTGCTCCACTCGATGCCCCGTTGCCTGAACAAACTTGTCTGCTCCTGCTTGCTTGATAACAGAACTTGTTAAATTCGACCCCGGTATGCCGGGGTTTATGATGTAAGATAAAACTTATGCTTGTGGTTTGTGGTGCAACAATTCATGCCGGTGTCTTGCACACCGGTAACTTATTAAGTTATGTTGATTTGCTACTTAGCACTTTGCTTATCGTTTCGATTTTTGTCTTGCACTGCAATGATTCCGAAGTTGTTTCCGCATCCAATTCGATGCACACTTGGCTCTTTTGCTTTGGCTCTGCCTACCTTCTCTGGGCGTTTTTGGTGTATGAGCGCAAAGTTCTTTTACCAAGCAAGCACTTTCTTGAACTTAGAAATAACTCGAAATTTTTGCAAAAAACCGGTATAACCGGGGTTAGTTAAATTTTTCCGGATTGTTCTTTCCCGCTCTCCCTTTTCGTAGTTCATGTGCTTATCCCCTACCGGTTTATCTTGCTTGCCATGAAGCCGGATTGCGGACAGCAGCAGAGTCGAAGACTCCGGTAGGGTTTAGCACACTACTAAACCGGATAGAAAAAACGTTCAATAAGCAACCGGTAAACTGAAAAAATAAACAAGTTACATGCAACCTTAGTGGGGTAGTCCCCGAGATTTATTCGAGGTTCCGACACCTTTTATTCATAGCAAATAAGGTACAAAAAGGAACTTCTTACACCACAACTTCAAGAGTAGAAAGGACGCAACAAAGCTACATTCCATGGACGCTTAGTCTCCTCTCCGGACCTGTCCGCCTTTCCTTTCTTCCATTCCTGTGCATCAATTAGGTAGTAGGCATCATTTTGGAGAGCCTTGCTCACGATGAAAGGTCCTTCCCACGGAGGGGAAAGCTTGTGCCGGCCTTCAGTGCGCTGCACCAGGCGTAGCACTAGGTCTCCTTCCCGGAACACTCTTGGGTTAACCTTCCTGCTATGATAGCGTCTGAGTTTTGCTGGTAAATGGCTGTTCTTGCCAAAGCTAGTTCTCTTTCTTCTTCTAGTAAGTCCACATCGTTCTCTCGAGCCTCTTTTACCTCTTCTTCGGTATAGAGTTGCACCCTTGGTGAATCATGGAGAATGTCGGTTGGTATGACCGCTTCTGCTCCATAAACCATAAAGAATGGAGTGTATCCGGTGGACCGGTTTAGAGTTGTTCTTATACTCCACAACACCGATGGTAACTCATCGAGCCAACACCCCGGCGATTTTTCCACCGCATCGATGAGTCTTGGTTTGATACCGGAAAGTACCAAAGCGTTTGTCCTTTCAACTTGGCCATTGCCTTGCGGGTGTGCGACTGAGCACAAATCCAACCGGATGTTGTTGTCCTCACAAAATCTTTTGAACTCACCTTGAGCAAAGTTTGTGCCATTGTCAGTGATAATGCTATGTGGGTATCCATACCGCAAAATGACATCTTTTAAGAATTTCACCGCTGTGCGCCCATCACACTTTGCAATGGGTTTTACCTCTAGCCACTTGGTGAATTTGTCCACCATAACCAAGATGTGGGTCATGTTCCCCTTGCTGTTTTGAACGGGCCAACCATGTCTAGGCACCAAACGGCAAACGGCCAAGTTAGCGGTATTGTTTTTAAGCCGGAGGCCGGGGTATGATTTTGCTTGGCGTACCTCTGGCACCCATTGCATTTTCTTACAAGATCCTCCGCGTTCTCCAAAGCCGTGGGCCAATAGAACCCATGCCGGAATACTTTTGCCACCAGCGCCCTTGACGAAGCGTGATGCCCACACTCCCCTCGGTGAATCTCCTCGAGCATTTCTTTTCCTTCTTCCGGCTTCACACACCTTTGGAGGACACCGGTAACACTCCTCTTGTATACCTCGCCATTGATGATGGTGTAGGCTTTGGACCTCCTCTGGATCCTTCTCGATTCATTTTCGTCAACCGGCAAAGTGCCGTTGATCAGGAATTCCTTAATAGGTTCAACCCATGATGGTGCCTCCCGAACCAGGAATACCGGTTGGTCTATGTCCATGTTTTCCACCAGCATTGCTTCTTCCGGTACCGGCGCAGCAGTCCCCGAGCTTACCGGCACAGTCCCCGAGTTTACCGGAACAGTCCCCGGGTTTCCTTCGTCTATATCCATTGGTACAACATGTGATTCCGGTACAAAAATTGACTCCGACTCCGGACTCGGCTTGATTGATGGTACTCTTAAGTGTGCCAAGGCTATTCCGGGAGGAATTTCTTGCCTGGACGAGCCCAGCTTGGACAAAGCATCCGCGGCTTCATTTTCCGCACGCGGCACATGGTGAAACTCACATCCTTCAAAGAAGCCGGCAATCTTTTGCACGTGAAACCGGTATGAGGCCATGTTGGCATCTTTTGCGTCCCAATCTCCGGAACATTGTTGTACCACAAGATCTGAATCTCCATAGCAAATGATCCGGTGTGAACCGATTTCTTTTGCGACCTTAAGCCCATGGATCAAAGCCTCGTATTCAGCGACATTGTTTGATGCCCTGAAATGTAGATGATCTCCCTTTGGTGAGGTTAACACCACACCGGCACCTAGACCCTCTTTGAGTTTGGATCCGTCAAAGTGCATCTTCCAGTATTCTATCCTTTGATCTGGGGGCTTGTATTGCATTTCCGCCCAATCAACCAAGAAATCAACTAAAGCTTGCGATTTGATAGTGTCTCTTCTTTCATACACCGGTACATACGGTGATATCTGTATTGCCCACTTGGCAATCCTGCCGCTAGCATCTTTGTTGCACATGATATCGGAGATGGGTGCTTCACTCACCACCTTCATAGGGTGTTCCTCGAAGTAGTGTTTGAGCTTTGTGGCGGCCATGAAGACGCCATAGGTCATTTTCTGGAAGTGTGGGTAGTTTTGCTTTGAGAGGGAGAGCACCTCGCTCAGGTAGTATACCGGCCTCTGGACGGTTTTTCCTTCCTCCTCTCTTTCTACCACCACAACAACACTCACAACCTGGTTAGTTGATGCTATGTATAGCAACATGGGCTCTCTTTCCAACGGCGAAGCCAATATCGGCGTAGTGGCTAGCATTGTTTTCAGTTCTTTAAACGCCGCGTCTGCCTGAGGGGTCCAGACGAACGTATCGGATTTTTTCATCAAAGCATAAAGCGGCAAGGCCTTTTCTCCTAACCTGCTTATGAACCGGCTTAGCGATGCTAAGCTTCCGGTAAACTTTTGCACGTCCTTAAGATCTTGCGGTATCGTCATTCTCTCGATTGCCCGGATCTTTACCGGATTGACCTCGATGCCCCGACTTGAGACGAGGAAACCCAGCAGCTTGCCGGCAGGGACACCGAAGGTACATTTTGCCGGATTAAGTTTCATCCGGAACCTTCTTAAATTATCAAACGTTTGCCGGATATCGTCAATTAGGGTATCTTTTATCTTAGTTTTTACCACAATGTCATCCACATACACCTGCACATTCTTTCCAATTTGATCAAACAAGCATTTTTGCATACAGCGCTGGTACGTTGCACCAACGTTGCGCAAACCAAAAGGCATAGTGATATAGCAATAAGCCCCGTGCGGGGTAATGAACGCAGTTTTTATTTGATCTTCCTTTTTCAAGGGGATTTGGTGGAAACCGGAATAAGCATCCAGGAAAGACAACAACTCACACCCAGCAGTGGAATCAATCACTTGATCGATCCGTGGTAGTGGAAAGGGATCTCTTGGGCAAGCCTTGTTGAGGTTGGTGTAGTCGATGCACATGCGCCACACCTTTGGAGCTTTTGCCTCCAGGTTCTCATCTTTCTTCTTTTCAACCATTACCGGATTGGCTAGCCACTCAGTATGCGTGACTTCCACAATGAAACCGGCAACTAACAACTTCGTCACCTCTTCTCCAATAATCTTCCTCCTATCTTCAGCGAACCGGCGCAATGGTTGTCGCACCGGCTTGGCATCCTTCCGGACGTTCGAGAGAGTGCTCAGCCAGCTCCTCGGAACACCTACCAAGTCATCGATAGACCAGGCAAAGATATTCCGATTCTCATGGAGGAAGCTGACGAGCGCTCTTTCCTATGCCTCGCTGAGACCGGCACCGATACGAACGGTACGCTCAGGGAAAGCCGGGTCCAGCACTATGTCCTTTGTTTCCTTCGTCGGCTTGAACGCTGGAGCACTCAAACTTGCACTCATTGCCGCTAAGCTCAATTGTGAAGACTGAGCCAGCGCAACTGCGGTTTGCATCCTTCTTTTTTCCTCCGCGATCACCAGCGATTCTGCTAGGTTCGACCCGGCAGATGCTGTTTCCAGCGAGACTTTGTAGTTCCCCACCACAGTTAAGGGTCCACGAGGCGCCGGCATCTTCATCTTGAGATACGCCGTGTGGGTCGAGGCCATGAAGGCTGCCAATGCCGGCCTCCCCAGCAGTGCATGGTACGGACTATCTAGGTCCACTACCTCGAACTCAACGTTCTCAACCCAGCAATTGTCACGTCCTCCAAACGACACGTCCACCCGGACTTTTCCTACCGGTGCACAGGATAAACCGGGAACGATTCCGTGGAACGTCGTATGAGTTGGCTGAAGCATGTTCTATGTTATGCCCAGCGTATGCATGGTGCGCCGGTACATTATGTTTATGTTGCTCCCATTGTCTATCAGCACCTTGCTGAACTTGACGCGAGTCGTTGGCCCCTTCATGATTGGGTCCACCACGAGAGCGTAACCACCCGGATTCGGCATGATTTTGGGATGATCTCGGTACGACCATGTGAGTTCCTGATCTGACCACAGCATGTATTTTGGCACTGCCGGCATCACCGCGTTCACTTCCATGGAACGGTGGCGCAGGCTTTGTTTGTCTGTCGGCTCGGTGACGAACACGACACAACACACATCCGGATCTTCATAAACATTCCGGCCCAAAGGTGCCGGTGGAGGTGGTTGGCCGTGGCCTTCTCCCACCTGATTGACTTGCTGATACTGCTGCCTGTTTGGCTGAGGCTGCACCGGTAAAGCATTTGCCCCGGTAAGCGGTGGTGGTGGTGGTAGTTGTTGCTGGCGCGGCATATCTTGTGGTGGTGGCATCATTGTGTTGCACCCTTGTGCTTGGGCATCTTTTACCGCTCCCTTTTGCATCAAGTATTTGGTCCAGGTACAATCCTTTGTCAAGTGGTTTGATGGGTGAGCCGGATTTGGCGTGTGCCACCGGCAAGGTTGATCCATGGCGGCTTCCATGGTATATTTCGCGGGTTCTTGCCAGTTCTTTTTCTGGCCCCAGGGTTTCTTTTCGACCCATTGTTTCTTAGGACCTGCCCATGGCTGCGATCCGGTTCTTTGCCTCCTGGCTGCCGCCGGCATCGAGTTTTCTTGCACAGACAGCAACTTGCTGCGAACCGTACCTTCGATCCGGGAAATCTTCCCTTCTTTTGTTGTTCCGGTTATCCCGGTATTGTTCTCGGCGCTGCTGAGGCGGGTTTGACTGTTCCGGCTCAGCTTGTATCGCCGGTTGCATTGGGTCTCCCAACGCATAGTTATCCGCCACACGTATCATTTCCGCCAACGTTGTTGGCATGTTTCTCTGCAGCCTTTGCCACAAAGGCGAACCTCGCCGGCATCCTTGGCTAAACCAAGCAATGGCCTGAGCTTCTATCACTCCTTCACAAGAGTTTCTAGCGGAGTTCCACCGGGTCAGATAATCCTGGTCTGTTTCCTGCGGCCGCTGCACGCACAAAGCAAGCTGCTGAGGCCTGTTTGGCCTTCTGTAGGTGCTGCTGAAGTTCCTCACAAAAGCTTCCTCAAAGTCCAACCAGCCATTTATGCTTCCTTCCGGCAAGTTGTTTAGCCAGATTCTTGCCGGTCCTACCAGAAACGTTGGCACGATTCTCACGGCCCAACGCCGGTTCCCTCCTCCGGCTACACAACCTCCGCCACCAGCGACGTATACCGCGGTCACATAATCCGCGAGCCAGTCTTCCGGCTTAGTGGTGCCATCGTATGTTTTGGTGTCACGGGGCAACTGAAAGTTGCGAACTGGTGGTTGCTCTTTCATGATCCTTGGGCCAAAGCACTTTGGACCCGGAGGACCCTCTGCCTCAATCATTTCAGACAGGTACACTCTGTCCAGACGGTGCCTCGCATCCCGTTCCGGCAAGTTTCTTTCTCCCAAGCGCTCTCCCAAAGGGTTTCGGTAAGCGGTGAGTCTTGTTGAATCTGCTTCATCGTAACGTTCCGGTACCGCGGCCCTTGCCTGCCGGTACCTTGGTGGAGGCATGTCCTCATCATCATACGCTGCCCTTGCAGCCGGATAGTTTTGCCCGGTTTCGTATCTACCGGCATGATTGTTTCCGGCATAGCCTCCTTTGGCGTAGCCTCGATCTGCCCCTTGGCTTTTTCTGCCGGCATCGTGTTGCCCGGCCTGTTGTTTACCGGCGAGGACCGGATCGTACACAGTCATCTGCTGTGCGTTCACTTCTTTTTCTTTTCTTCTGTCCGGATGGGGGGACGAGGCCTGCCCATGGGACTTGCTTCCGGCATTCTTTGTTGAACGTGCGGATTTTGAGGCCACAACCTTGTTCAGCTTAGCCAGCTGCTCGGCATTCTGCTGCTCGACAGTATCTAGCAGCTCTCTAACACGCTCTTGTTGTTTTGCCAAAGCATCTCCGGTAAGCGAGTCACACAGATCTACTGCAGCCTTAGCAGCTTTAATGGTTTTATCCGGGCTACTGTATTTAGGTTTCTCTACGATGCTAGCAGATGCAGAAGTACTTTTGCCGGTAAGAACTTCCTTACGCAAATCCTGATCTAGATTGCGAGCCTTAAGCCGATTCTCCGGTATCCTAGCAGCATGAGCGCTAACAGAAGCAAAGCCATGGGCAGCGTTGTACTCACGTAGGGTTAGGTTCAGCTCGCGCTGCGCCCGGACGATGTCGGCGCCGTTCGCGAGCAGCTTCTGGCGTTGCGCCTCCAGCTCCGCCTGAGCCGCTGTCGGGTCGATGTTCTGCGCGATGGGCGTTGCCAGCACGTTCATCGCCGCCTGGAGAGGTGTTGCCGGTGGTGCGGAAGATGCTCCCGGTGCTCCGGTGTCGCGCTCCAGCGGTGGCTTGGCCGCACGGGTCGAAGCCGCACGACCAGCACCTTCATCCGCAACTTCCTTGCCCGCACCGGCCACGCCAGCCATCATCACCTCGACGCTGCCGACAGCGCGGCCTGCACAGAGCCACCTCGGCGGGTCCGGTGCCACCAGCACCGGCGAGAGGCGCTGGCGCACGGGGACGGTGCCGAAGTAGACGCGGTGGCTGCCGAACTCGATGATGCGGCCGTTCTTGGGGAAGATGCCGCCGTTGGCGAAGCAGCCCGCGTTGTCGTTGATGAAGTCGATGGAGTAGAAGCGGCCGGACGAGCGCGGACACCGTCCGCTCGCCGGCGACCTCAAGGATGCCCGCCCGAATATGTACTCCAGCAAGCGCCACTTCATGCCCCACGGTGGGCGCCAAGCGTCGTCGTGGTGAACGTGACGGATGCCATAGGATGGCTTAAGTTGGGGCCGAATGGGCGCAAGAGGATTCGGGGGAGGGTTTGTGATTAGATGGGATGAACTTCCGGATGGTTCCCTCAAGAACTTAGCCAAGGCTAGAGGTTGAAGAAGAAAGACATAAGGAAGAACTCGCTCTAGATCATCTTCTTTATTGATCTCAACAGGTTACAGATTTCTCAGTACATGTGTTCGTCTAAACCTAGCTCTCTTCGTGCGTGCCCGTGAAGAGGGCTGCCCCCTCTCCTTATATAGGGAAGAGGGTGGCTTACAGGGCAAGAAACCCTAATGGCATCTTTGACTAGACAAACTACTTTACAAAGCTACTTTAACCATAGATGACACCGGGGCCTTCTTTAATCAGGGATGCTGATGTCCTCCGGCTTCTTTGACCGTCATTCTTCTCTTTATCGTCAGCCCTTCGTTTAAAGCTACTTTGCTTAGCTCATCTTTGTCTTCTAGCTCTGGAGAGAATCTTTGACCAGTCCTTCCGACATGCTCTTCATTTAGGTAGCCCGGTATCTTCTTTACCCGGTTCCGGCACACCCCTCTCGGGGATACCGGCTTAGCCTCACTTAGCTAATTTCTTATCTCTATGTTCCGGTACGAACATTAAACCGGTATCTTGATGGCTCAAACCATCCGGTTTGGCATGCCTTTGGCATACCGGGGGTCATCACCCCAACACTTCAGCTGAGGGGTAATCGGTGTATTGTCGAGAACTTTGAACGGCCTTCTCGTCAAACACCACGAGATGGGGGGCCGATGGAACGGGTTGTTGTCCGAGCTGGTAGACTTGGTGTATCCCTTTTATCTCCTTGACACCCGATTGAACGGGTTTTGTCGCCTCGATCATGTTGTCATACGACCTTTCAATAGAACGCCTATAGTCAGATGGCGGCGATGGTATAGGGTCATATAGATTCTCAACGGTACGCACAACTTTCACCGGATCTAGTGTCTTCTGAAAAGGTATCTCCGGCACTTTCGATGCAAAAAAGGCTTTCGGACTGAACGGTTTCCCTGTTTTCCTCTTCACTTTTTTCCCAAGGTAACTTCTCAATGGGCGGCTGTGGTTTCTCCTTTCTAGATCTCTTCCTAGGCGGCGTACCGTTCCGCTTAACGGGCGCTGTCTTACACGGAGGATCTCGAGATGGTGGACTCACGCTGGGGTCCCTCTCAGGTAGGTGTGGACTTGGCTGCTCACGAGGACTGCTACCAGGAGGAGTCGATGGCATTTGCTGCTCATGTGGAGGAGTCGGTGGCCTTTGCAAAAGGACGACGTACTTCTTCGGCCATAAGGCGAAACCGTGCTTGACATCGGCCAGTGTCCTCTCATCTTCACCTCTAGGAATATCAAGCTCCACTGTTTCAAAACCCGGAACAACTTCATCCACCCCGACACGAACACAACCAGGTGGAATGGGCATATGATGGTGCATTGCTCCATCTTCACCTTGGTACACATAGCCGACCGCCACCTTAACGGACGCGGTCCTGAATAACATATGTAGCGCGCAATCTGTCTTCTCCGTGACATAATCCACGGGGTAGCTTCCTCCAGATCCGTCAAGATGCGAGGAACCGACACTGCTTCTTCGCTGAGATGGGGCAGCATCGGCTTGTGGATCCTGTAGAAACATCGGCTGATCATGTGCCCTCTGATTTTTCTCAAGCGCCCCCACCCTAGTTAGCAATTCTGTTAACGTGTCGGCGTCCTTCTTCTTCTTTCGCGAACGGCTTCTATAAGTGTCAGCGCTGTCCGGCCACGCTTCCTTCATGGTGAGACCTGGGCGAGCTCGTACCCGTCCAACGTGTTCAGAATTCCCCAGAGCGAGTGTTAGCTCGTCATTCTCTCTATCGGGAATGTACTCTCCCTTCCTGACCTTTTCAATTGCATCTACAAGCTTCGGTACGATTGCCTCAATTTTTTCCTTCCATTTTCCCTTCGCAACGATCAGCCCTGTATTTGGGTCCAACCCTGCCCCATGCGCGAACAACCAGAACTTGGACCGTTCGGGCCAGTCCCATGTCTGTGGAGTGATTCCTGCATCCATCAGTTTATTTTCAAACGCTGTCCACTTCGGAGTGGCAGTCTTGTAGCCACCTGACCCCAAATGATGCCAAAGTTTCTTCTTTGCAGCATTTTTCGTATTTGTCTCCGATCGGGACACAAAAGTAGACGATTGCTTATACACCTTAAATGCGGGCCAGTGATCTTTTATCTTCACTAGATTATCATCGAATACTGGATCTTCATTCTTATATTTGTCCCATAAATTTTTCTTCCAGGTCTGGAATTGTATGGCCATCTTCTTCCATGTCCATTCCCTGACTTTATTCTTCTGGCCTTCCGTCATGTCTTCCGGTAGGCTGAATCGTGTCAGTAGAGTATCCCAAAGAAAATTTTTCATCGCGTCGTTGACATAACTAGCTTCAGTCCCCGCTTTCTTCGGCTTATTCCACTCTTGAATGCTGATCGGTACATGGTCCCTAACAAGAACTCCGGCTTGATTTGTAAATTTGCGGCAGAACTCTTTGGAATGCTCCGGTTCACCATTAGCCTTAAAGGCCGTGAGGGCGAACCTGCCCTCGCCCTTTAACACTCTCGTCGGGCCTCGTTTTTTTTAACAGACTTTCTCGATGATGCAGAAGGCTAAAAGAAAAAATTATTCGTTAATAAGTGCAATACAAATAAATGAATGCATCTAGGGATCGATGAACATAGACTAATTGATACATAAATATACATCTCGCCGGAGTTTGTTATGGACACTTCGTTGTCTCTTCTAACTTGTTCAGACTCAAGTCCCTCGCCGAAATCATTCAGAAAGTCTTCGAACTCGTTATCATCTCCATCGGGTTCCGTACCACGGGCACTCTCATAGATCAATTTCTGCACCGCTTCTTCCCCCTCCTCATCTCGGACGAAGGTGCCGTCCGCCATACCTCAATGTCACTACAAAATTAAGAAAGAAATTAATAGCATAATCCTGTGAAATACAAACACATATGCCCTCCTTTTGAAATGAATATGCCAAACAAAAACACAAGCAAGCATTTGTTGAAAGCTATTAAACAGTAACAACGATACAAAGCCCCCCATCCAAGTAGGGCGGTGGCATCGGCGGCGGTGGCATCGGCACATTTCAATAGCATTTCTAGGGAGGTGGCATCGTCGGCGGCTCCAATGTTCCCACGCGAGGTTTCGGGGCGCGTCTGCGGCGTCGGCGAGGCGGACGGCGGCGAAGTTTCAGCGTCTGCGGCGTCGGCGAGGCGGCGACGGCGAGGGTGAATGGTGCAACCTCGGCGCTGCGTACGCTGCCATCAAGGTACTCCGCCCGCAGGGCCACTCCATCGTCATGTACAGATTAGTGTTCGTCCTCTTATTTTTCTGGACCATAGGAATATTATTAAGTTGCTCTAAAATTGTATGGCGGCGCTACTACTAGCCGGATTGGACTCATCGAGTATACGGCGGCGCTGCTACTAGCCGGCATCTCCTATGTTGGTATGGCGGCGCTGCAAGCTATTGACAATAATTTAGCAAGCTGAACGAGCCCGCTAATGAACTAACTGTTATTTCTTCAATGATGCTAAGGTTCTTTTTTTTTTTTGCGGGTAAAACTAGATCTTATTAAGTAGTTGGGGCTACATTCAGCTCGGGTTCCATTTCCTGAAGAAGAGGTTCTTTGACAAGGCGGCCATAGTGATGGAGGGCGACGTGCTGCCGTCCGGCGAGCCGAAGCTGTGGCGTCTGTTCTACGAAGCATCTCCTATGTTCTACGACCGCGTGCTCCTACGCGTGCTCCGCCGCTTCACCGGCCGCCCCAACGGCATCACCCACCTCCAGCGCACGGGCGTCGGCATGACGATCGCCATGCTGGGGAACGTGGCCGCCGCGGCCGTCGAGAAGAGGCGCAGGTCCGTGGCCGCCGCGATCGGGATGCTGGACGCGCCCAAGGGCGCCATGCTGCCCATCAGCGTCTTCTGGCTGGTGCCACAGTACGCCATCCACGGCAGGGCTGCGTGTGGCCGAGCCGGAAGGGGCCGCCTCCGCCGGAGGGGATAACCCACCCGACAAGGGGGGCCGCCGCACATACTCCGGCGAGGACGGAGGTGCCGACCGCCCATTCAACGCCGTCCTCGCCCTCGTCGCTGCATTCCGTCGAGCACTTGGTGTGCGGCGTCGAGCGGTGGTGGGCGGCGGCGTGTGGCGCGGACGACCGGCCTCTAGGCGGTGTCGGGTGGCGCGCGTGGCGTTGCGCGTAGCGACGGCCGCCACGGTCTCGCGGTGGCGACGCATCGGCGGCCGGCGACAGTGCCAGAGAAGGGGATGGAGAGGCGACGGTGGCACGGCAAGTACATACCTGCAGAGGCGCGGCGGCGAAGGCGTGGCGCGGCGGCGTCTCCTCTGTTCGTGGCGCGGCGGCGAAGGTGTTGATTTGGGGATTTTTCCCCGCGCGCCTAAGTGTTATTGAGGGGAACACCCTTTGGTACCGGTTGGTACCACCAACCGGTACGAAAGATTTCGTACCGGTTGGTGGTACCAACCGGTACCAAAGGTTTTTTTTGTTTTTGTTTTTTCTTTTACTGTTTTCTTTTCGTTTGCTGTTTCTTTTTCTTTTCTTTTTCTTTTCTGTTTCTTTTCTTTTCTTTTCTTTTCCTGTTTTGTTTTCTTTTATTTTCTATTTCTTTTCTATTTATTTTTTCTATTGCTTTTCTATTTCTTTTCTTTTCTATTTCTTTTCTATTTATTTTTTCTATTGCTCTTCTTTTCCTTTTCTTTTCTATTTATTTTTTCTATTGCTTTTCTTTTTCTTTTCTTTTCTTTTCTATTTATTTTTTCTTTTTCTTTTCCTTTTCATTTCTATTTCTTCTCTTTACTCCCGCCACGACGCCGTCCACGCGGGAAAGTTTCCCGCCCCGACGTCGCGCGGGAAACTTTCCCGCCCCGATGCCGCGCGTGGGAGAAAAAAGGCGGGAAAGAAAGGGGCGGGAATAAAATTTTATTACGATTGAACTCGAATTAAAAGTACATAGCTCAACTGAAAATTAAGATACATGGCCAGATTTGACTGTTGGAGTCATTCAGTCATACTCGTGCCTAGCCCTATAGTACTCGCCACTGTAGTCGTCGTAGTCGCCGTCATCATCGTCGCTGGCATCGGGGTCGCGGTAGTCGAACCTCGGCGGGAGAGCACGCGTGGGCTGGGACTGAGGGTAGCGCAGGCGGGGGCCACGGTAGGCCATGACGCTCCGGAGAGTCCGGCCGCGCCACCACAGCCGACGGCCGGCCTCGTTGAAATTCGAAGGAGGCGGGCCGCCCTCCTCGTGCCTGGCAAGCGCCCTCTCACGCCGATTGATGAAGAAGCTTTCCCAAGTCGGGCTGTAGTTGGGATGCCACTGGGGATTCCTCCGCTGCTCTGGCGTGAGCTCGAAGTAGTAGTGGTTCCTGATGGCCATCTCGCGCGCCACACCTAGAGGGACTGGAGGGACCGGTACGCCTCCGACGCTTAGCAACCAGCCGGTCGGGACGCGGTACCCCGGCGGGCAGGGGTAGTTCGAGGCGCAAAGCGCCTCCGCCTCCCGGGGGTTAGAGATACGATGGAAGCCATGGGAGAGAATGATGAGGTTTGGAGATATGAGTCTAGATGTGATATGTAAATGGAGGCCAAGCCTACATATATATAGTGAAAAAATGGCGGGAAGACAGAGGCAGGAACCGGTGGAAAGTGCGGGAAGAAAATAGGCGGGAACGCAATGGCGCGGCAAACCTTTAGTACCGGCTGGTGGGTGCAACCGGTACTAAAGGTGGTTTTTCTGTCATGTAACAAAACTGTCGGTGGGATAAGGACGCGTGGGTAACCTTTAGTACCGGCTGGTGGGTGCAACCGGTACTAAAGGTGATTTTTCTGTCATGTAACAAAACTGTCGGTGGGATAAGGACGCGTGGGTAACCTTTAGTAACGGCTGGTGGATGCAACCGGTACTAAAGCTGTCGGCAGGATAAGGACGCCCTGCTCGATGAGATAAAGCATGTAGCGCACGACGCCCTGTCGGAGGAAGAAGACAATGTAGAAGCGGTGCCGTGCCTATAAAAGGAGCATCGATACGCCATGGCAAGCAGCTCAACAAGCCAACATGGATGAAGAGTTTCATCACCATGGATGGAGGAAAGGGTTGGGAAATCTCCCGTGGTGGAACTTGTCGAAGATGCCCTTGGTGCACACGCCCTATGGCATCTTCGGAAGTTCCGCCTCAGAAAAATTTCCCTGCAAGCCCGTGAAAGATTCCATCTCCTCTAACAATGTTGGGGAAAGGGTTGGGAAATCTCCCATGGCGGAACTTCTCGAATATGCCCTTGGTGCACATGCCCTATATATGGCATATTCGGAAGTTCCGCCTGGAAAAATTTCCCCGCAAGCCCGTGAAAGCTACTTAACTAGTAAAAAAGCCAACCATCTCCATTGTTAATATCTTACATACAAGTAACATCATTACACAAAAGTGATTTCCATATTGAGATACACAAGTTATGATCCCTATCTAGCTAGTCTTCCGAGTTTTCTTCGTCTCGTTTTCCTTTCTTCGATCTGCGACGCAACCATGGACAATCTTCATTGTTTAAGATGATGCTTGGGTCATTTTTTACCTTGAAGGGTGGAATTTCATCAAACTTATTATAATCTTCTGACATGTCTGTCTTGTCCTCTACTCCCACGATGTTTCTTTTTCCTGAAAGAACTATGTGCCGCTTTGGCTCATTGTATGATGTGTCCTCTTGCCTTTCTTTTCTTTTTTTTCGGTTTGCTAGACATGTCCTTCACATAAAAAACCTGAGCCACTTCACTGGCTAGGACGAATGGTTCGGTGTCGTACCCTAGATTCTTGAAATCCACTGTAGTCATTCCGTACTGCGGGTCTACTCGTGCCCTCGTCTTTCGAGGTTGAACCATTTGCACCGGAACAAAGGGACCTTGAAATTAGGTCCATAGTCAAGTTCCCATATCTCCTCTATGTACCCATAATATGTGACCTTGTTCCCATTGCCATCTTCTGCATCAAAGCGGACACCACTGTTTTGGTTGGTGCTCTTTTTGTCTTGGGCGAAAGTGTAAAATGTGTTCCCATTAATCTCGTACCCTTGAAAAGTCGATATAGTAGAAGATGGTTGCTTGGCCAACAAGTACAGCTGCTCGTCATCGGTGACATTCATGAGACGTGTTTGCAACCAACCGCCGAAAGTCTTCATGTGTTCTCCATCAATCCAATCTTCACGTTGCTCCGGGTATTTAGAGCGTAAGATATCCTTGTGTTCCTCTTTGTACGGAGCCACCAAGATGGAATTATGTAGAACCGTGTAGTGTGCTTGAGTGAAAGAATGTCCGTCCATACATGTTGCTTTCTTTCCTAGCGTGCCTTTTCCACGAAGTCTCCCCTCATAGCGCGATTCAGGAACACCGATCGACTTAAGGTCAGGAATAAAGTCAACACAAAACTCAATGACCTCCTCTGTTCCATAGCCCTTGGAGATGCTTCCTTCTGGCCTAGCACGGTTATGAACGTACTTCTTTAAGACTCCCATCAATCTCTCAAAGGGGAACATGTTGTGTAGAAATACAGGACCGAGAACGCCAATCTCTTCGACCAGGTGAACTAGGAGATGTGTCATAATATTGAAGAAGGATGGTGGGAACACCAACTCGAAGCTGACTAGACATTGGACCACATCCTTCTGTAAATTTTGTAGAGTAAGTGGATTGATCACCTTCTGAGAAATTGCATTGAGGAACGCACATAGCTTCACAATGGGTACTCGAACATTTTCCGGCAGAAGCCCCCTCAATGCAACCAGGAGTAATTGTGTCATAATCACGTGGCAGTCATGAAACTTTAGGTTTTGAAACTTTTTCTCTGACATGTTTATTATTCCCTTTATATTCGACGAGAAGCCAGACGGGACCTTGATGCTACTCAGGACTTCAAAAAAGATCTCCTTCTCCTCTTTCGTAAGAGCGTAGCTAGCAGGACCTTGATACTTCTCTGGATTCAGGTTGTTTTCTTCGTGGATACTTTGCTGGTCCTGCTGTGCATCCGGTGTATCTTTTGTCTTCCCATACACGCGCAAGAAGTTTAGCAGGTTCACGCAAAGATTTTTCGTCACGTGCATCACGTCGATTGCAGAGTGAACCTCTAAGAATTTCCAGTAGGGTAGCTCCCAAAATATCGACTTCTTCTTCCACATGGGTACGTGTCCGTCAACATCATGCGGAACAGATTGTCCAGTACGTACCCTTTCCAAAGATCACTTTTAAATCCTTGACCATATCATATATAACTTCCCCAGTAGGGCGGGTAGGCTTCGTTCGGTTATCTGCCTCACCTCCGAAATGCTTTCCTCTCTTTCTTACGTGATGTTGTGTTGGAAGAAATCGATGATGCCCCAGGTACACATTCTTGTTTCCCAAATATATAGTGTCAGTCTTACCTAAAAAGTGTGTGCATGCATTGTATCCCTTGTTTGACTGCCCTGAAATGTTACTAAGAGCAGGCCAATCATTGATGGTTACAAACAACAACGCCCGTAGGTTAAATTCCTTTTGTTCGTGCTCATCCCACACAGGTACACCTTGGTCACGCCACAATCGTAAAAGTTCTTCAACCAATGGCCTCGGGTACACATCGTTGTCGTTGCTGGGTTGCCTCGGGCCCTGGATGAGCACCGGCATCATAATGAACTTCCGCTTCATGCACAACCAAGGAGGAAGGTTATAGATAAATAGAGTCACCGGCCAGGTGCTATGACTCGGAGCTCTGCTCACCGAAAGGATTAAAGCCATCTGTACTTAGACCAAATCTTAAGTTCCTTGCGTCATCTGAAAATGACTTGAACTCTCTTTCGATTTTTCTCCACTGCGACCCGTCAGCGGGGTGTCTCGAGCATCACATCTTTCTTACGGTCCTCTTTGTGCCATCGCAACAACTTGGCATGCTCTTTGTTTTGGAACAAACGTTTCAACCGTGGTATTATAGGAGCATACCACATCACCTTCGCAGGAACCCTCTTCCTGGAGTTGGACTCGCCCTCAACATCGCCAGGGTCGTCTCGCCTGATCTTATACCTCAATGCACTACATACCGGGCATGCATTCAAATTCTCGTACTCCCCGCGGTAGAGGATGCAGTCATTGATGCATGCATGTATCTTCGCACCTCTAATCCTAGAGGGCGAGACAACCTTCTTTGCTTCGTACGTACTAGAGGGAAATACGTTCTCCCCTGGAAGCATCTTCTTCATTATTTTCAGCAACTTTTCAAACCCCTTGTCAGAAGTACCATTCTCTGCCTTCCATTGCAGCAATTCCAGCGTGGTACCCAACTTTTTCTGGCCATCTTTGCAATTTGGGTACAACAGTGTCTTGTGATCCTCTAACATTTTCTCCAACTTCAACCTCTCCTTTTCACTTCCGCAGCTTATCTTCGCATCAAGAATGGCCCGACCCAAATCGTCATCGGGGTCATCAAAAATCGGCTCATCAAAAATAGGCTCTTCTTCAGCTTCGTCTTCCCCCATTCTACTATCACCGTCTTCAGTGAACATAGGATAGTTGTCACTATCCTCTTCTTCTTTGTTGTCTTCAGATATAACCCCTCTTTCTTCGTGCTTGGTCCAACAATTATAGCTGGGCATGAAACCGTTCTGCAGCAGGTGGACGTGAATGGTCTTTGAGGTAGAGTAATCCATCGTATTCTTACAGGAACTACATGGACAATAGATGAAACCATTCGACTGCCTGTTTGCCTCAGCCACGTTGAGAAAATAATGCATGCCATTAATGAAGTCGGGATGGCACCGGTCACCGTACATCCATTGTCGACTCATCTGCATTTTATATGTATATCAAAAATCATTAATTACACAACATCGTGGATATATGAGTGAACAACTTAATTAATATTCAAGTTCATCACATAAAACTAAGTTTTTTTATAAAAAAGAAGAGGCTCGCCGAGGTTGTACGGTGCCGGCTAGGGGACGATGCTGGCGATCGACGGCGGTGAGGACGGGGATGATACTAATTAAAACCTACAAAATATACCATAATTTCAGCTCAAATTGCATATAAAAAAAATAAAATCCCTAACTTAGGCATTTCATCGAACACCTTGCTAGCACTAGAAAAATAGTACGAGTTAAAACTACCAAAGAAATGAGCTAAATTAGGAACACCGGAAGGAAGGATGATATTGCTAACCCTTAGATAGATGGGTGCCGTTAATCTTGTTAAAATGGTGGAGAAAAATGAAGATTATTGGAGTGTGAGAGGTGCAAAATATTTGGAAATGTGAGAGGAGAGAAGGAGAATGAAAAATGAGAGATGCAGGGGTCGGGCGTGGCGGCGCGCTGAAGAAATGGGGCAGAGACCCTTTAGTACCGGTTCCTAAGATGAACCGATACTAAAGGTCCAGCCCTGGCCCCACCTCCGCCTGAATACTGTGCTGAAAACCTTTCGTACCGGTTCGTGTTACGAACCGGTATAAAATGCCCGCAACAAACCGGTATAGATGTTCCTCGCCCGCCTGGGCAGAGGAACCGGTACTAATGCCCCCTTTAGCACCGGTTCGTAAGTGAACCGGTACTAATGGCTAAAACGGATGCCCATTTTTCTACTAGTGCCTACTTTTTATACGTAAATGTTCTGCTGAATTTTTCAATGGTAGACACCACATTTATCTTACCATCCACGTGTAATTGAAACCACGCACATGTATATGTATCAAACATTTCAGCACCCCCGAGCAGTACAGTACAACTTACCTACAGTATTTAACTGAAAACCAACTTATGGTTAAGTGGCTAGGAGGGCAAAGCAGAGTTTTAATGCCAGATTTGATACTTTGGTGTCTTATAAAGACGGAATATTTTTCAGTTGGAGGCAGCGTCCTGTCGATAGTTGAATTCGTCGATTTTAAAACCCACCGAATCTTGTTTTTGGACTCAGTCTCCCGGGGTGCTCATAGGGATAGAACGTGCGTGCGTGTGTTCATAGAGGTGAGTGTATGAGTGTTTGCATCTGTGTTTCGCACCAAAAAAAAAAAACCTGCATAGTGTGGTAGTATCCATGACTTCATTTGACACCAATGGTTAAACGGGAACCAAGTCCCATCGTGAGATATAATGATAATTAAGTATTATTTGTTTTCCATTTGTTTGTGATGTGTTTGATCTTGGTGCATATATGTTGAAGAAACATGTTTGTGTGATGCCCTACTGCAGCCGGTTGTGAGCCGTATTTTAGTGCACTTAGGCTGGTGCCAGTACATCACTGGTTATAGCCTCGCCACGTCAGCTTTTACCCTCACTCTCACCCCACTCTCACCCCACGGTGCCAGTGCACGGGCTATAGTGCCAGCTCTCACTTCTCTCTCCTTCACATCAGCTTTTCTTTCTCCTCGACATCAGCATTTCTTTTTCAGATTAAAACATTCAAAATAATGCAAGAAAATTATTTTATTCAACTAAAATTGTTACCGATTACATTACAAAAAAAATTACATAAAAAATTGAAAAAATTACATAATCTAGGCATTAGCCCACACATGCTCAATCAAATCATGCTGAAGCTGTGTATACATCGGTGAGTACCTCATTTCGTTGTCCATCTGAATCCTGGCTGCTAGGCTTGGTGGTGCATTGTTGTGTATCGCAGGGCCGACATTGGAATCAACTGTCTCATAGATGTCCTCCAAATTTGTATCACGCTCATCGTCGATGATCATGTTGTGCAGAATGACACATGCACGCATGATCAACCCAAGAGTACGCCTCGAGTAGGAGCGTCCCGGAACTGCTAGAATGTTGAACCTAGCCTTTAGCACTCCAAAGGCACACTCGATATCTTTGCGCCAAGCTGATTGAGCAGCAGTGAACAGTCGATGCTTTTCACTTTGTGGAAGAGTAACACCTTTCATGAACACCGGCCAGGAGGGGTAGATGCCGTCGGCAAGGTAGTAACCCCAGTTGTACTCGTGTCCATTCACCGTGAAGTTCACTATGGGTGCTTCTCCCCTAAGCACATCAGTGAACAACGGCGACTGATTGAGTACATTGAGGTCGTTGTTGGACCCGGCCACTCCAAAAAAGGCATGCCAGATCCAACGATCATACGACGCAACGGCTTCTAAGATTATGGTAGGGTGTTTGATGTCTCCCCTTGTGAATTGACCGGCATGCGCCACTAGGCAGTTCCTCCACTGCCAATGCATGCAATCGATGCTCCCTAACATGCCCGGAAAGCCACGCTCCTCGCTTTCGCTAACAGACGCTGAGTATCCGCGACAGTTGGTCAACGGCAAAACTGTTCCCCGTAACAGTGAATGATGCCTTCACAGAATCTATCTAGACAATTTGATGAAGTTTGTCTAGCTAACTTAAGCCACTCATCTATCGTATCTACAGTGGCTCCATAAGCTAATAAACGCAAAGCCGCAGTACACTTTTGTAGGGGAGAAAAACCAGCACGGTTGAGAGCATCAACTCTTTGGGTGAAATACGGAGAGTATTCACCCAATCTATCCACAATGCGTAGAAAAAGGGATCGCCTCATCTGATACCTTCGCTGAAAGAAGCTCGGAGGATAAGCACAGTTGTCGGCGAACTAGTCGTCGTAGAGCCGATCGTGGGCACCCAGACGATCACGCCTGATGAACTCTCGATGGCGTCGCGGACGTCTTGGCTCCGCCTCGAGGTTGAGCATCGCCTCCTCATACTCCGCCTGGAATGCACCGATCATATCACCCTCCATTCCGTCGCTCGAACTGCTGCTAGACGAAGACATGGCGTTGAGAGGAGTGGAAATGGAGAGTGGAGGAGATGAAGTGAGGTGTGGAGTGAGTGAAACCATATGTGGGGGTATTTATAGGGGGTGGGGATGAAAATTTGGGGTTTTTGGCTTTTTTCGAATTTTTTGAGGCAGCAACGGCTACCCCAACGGCTAGCTGACATGGACGAATCAGATCGCGCCACCTCAGCTAGCCGTTACCCCCTCCCTCTCGCCCCCGCTCTCGCCCCAACCCGCCACCGCACCGCCTCGCTCTCGCCCCCTCTCGCCCTCTCGGCGCCGGCGCGGCGGCGAGCCGGGCGGTAGCGGGCGCTACCGCCGGGCGGTGGATCCACCGCCCCGCGCTGCCGTCTCGCCCCCCTCTCGCCCCGCTCTCGCCTCCAGGCGGGCGGTACTGCCCGCGCTCCCGCCCGCGTTGGCACCAGCCTTAAAAATGCTGCAGCCGAATTGGTGCCCAAAAACTGATGGTTTGGTGTCAAACCCTATTATTGGCCTTCTGTTGGAGATGGTCTCAGCTGTGAATTCACTAAAAGGACATTTTAGACTTGGGTACTCCAGAATTCGATATTACATAGTCTGGGATTAAGTGACCTAGTGTACCGATCCAAGTTACAGACATGTCAGGAGTAGTAGTTTCCTTCAGACTATTCAGTTAAATCTTGTTGTTTTTGCCTAAGCCTCATACTTTTAAATTTAGGTATGAAAAATGACACGCCTTGTACATACAAATAAATTGTTTGAATTTTTGAAGGCATGAAAATACTGATTTTTGGCCTACCCTTTATTAGGTTCAGCAGCACCTAAGAGGCTAAGACCAGTCACGTATTTTCGGATTTCACTCTTGTCAAATCGTAGCAAACTGGGTAGTACTTTTTAGATTAGGTGGTCCACTGGTCCTTGTGATAATAATACATAAGAAACCACAAAAACAAAAATGGTCGGCCACATGTAAAAGCTCTTGTATATCGGCGTAGACTTGGAAAGGAACTTCAGCTGGTTCGCAGATATTGCTTATCCTACTCCCAACTACAATTTCAACCGCTGATAATCAAGATAGTTACACACATGAGTACGAAGATTCAATCCATTCTACGGCACGTTTTTCTGACCTGCCGTCCTCCACTTCCCAGAATACCGATTGATCTAATTGGGGAAAGCTCAGCAATCCTATCACTTTAGAGATCAGTTACCGTATCACTTTTACATTTCTTGTCAGCTTATCTAGTCATTCTGGCGCCATTCTGTCATACACAATCAGAGACCTAAGGACAAATTTCAGCTTAAAATACTTTAAAGCCCTGAACTCTCCCTAAAGAAGTAATGCATAAACTTTTTGCATTTCTCAGAAATACTTGTCTGTTTCTATTCACATAAGGTTGTAAAAGCCCGAAATCCTGGCCACTACCACTAGCTTCTCAATCGGCTGAAAATCTAAGCAGCTTCCTGTGTCAACCTCATTTTACACGTCAGAAATATTTGGAAGCGGATAGTTCAGTTGAAAAAGAAAGCTGAAAAGCGGGAGAAATATCGCTGCAAAGTGTAGAAAATCCGAAACTTCTGTCAGTGCCATCCGGAATGTAGAGAACACTTCACATCAAAGATTTGTTGTTGGTGCGTTATGTTTGAAAGCACCACCCTGAACTTTTTTCCCCTGGATATGGGAGACTTTTCTGTACTCTTGAATCTCCGCCCGTGCCATTGTATTCACTCATCCATACTTCGTTTTCGTGCAAGCTTTGGTTACTGTTTTCTACTTCGATGCGATGAATAAATTGACAGGTCACTCGTCTCCCCACAGCATCTCCACTCGTCTCCCCACAGAGCCCCCACGGCCACTTTTTTTTCATCCGGACGTGACAAAACGGTCCAGCCAGCTCTGTTGCTCGTTTTGGTCCGGATTTGAGCCTATTTTCGTCCGGACTCCCCATGCCATCCTCGGTTTCCCGGGGTCTCCCGGGGACTCCGGATGAAGCTAAACCAACCGCCCACGCCCACGTGTCTCCTCTTTCGTCCGGATTCCCCGAGCCATCCTCTTTTTCCCCGAGAAACGCCGCTTGGGGAGCACACGACTGGGAAACTACTCCCCACGCCAAATCTTCCTCCAATCCGGACGAAAATTTCGCCGGATTTGGACGTGGGGAGCGCCAACGAGTGGGGATGCTCTAAGGAGGCATGGTCTCCTGACCAAGTGAGGGAGTGCATATAGTCTGTTTTTAAATTTAATTTGTCAAATTTCATAGTATGAGTTTTTAGTTTGCGGTCAAATTAAATTAAGTACTACGACTTGCTCGGCTCATATGAAGACCAGTGAGACCCAAGCGAGAATAAGAAAGACAGAAAAGAAATGAAGACAAATATTCATCATATCACCCAAATACACTCTGCTACTTTTATTCAGCAGCAATAGCGAGCCATTGCCGCAGCTGCAGTACACACCATAATCCATAACTTAGACCAAGCACTAAATCACACTTGCTAACTCAAACACGCAAAGCAATACTAGTAGTGGTAGGGGAAATGTGAGATCACTGAACTCTACTAGCAGGCAGCTCAGTTCAGCCCATACGCCAACACCTTTGACTTCTTGCAGGCAGTTCACTTCTTAGATGGCGAGGACGAGGCCCGGCAGCGACTTGCGGGCGCTGTCAGCGCGGTGGCTCTGCCACAGGCACTTGGGCCACTTGGGTGTGGGCGCCGGCGAGGAGGGCGCCGAGGACGTGGAAGAGGAGGAGGCCTGGCTAGGAGAGACGGCGGCGCTGGCGTTCTTGGTGGCCACAGCGGCGGAGAGGCGGGTGACGGTGAGGTCGGTGTTGAAGTACTCTCTGAGCTGCGTGATCACCCCATCAGGGCCGACGGTCCAGGCGTGCACCCAGTAGAGCTGTCCGCCAGCGTCGGCGCCTCCCTCGGCGATGACGGTGGAGCCGAAGGCGTCGACGGAGCGCGGGGCGAAGGTGAACTCGGCGTTGGTGTCGGCGCCGGTGAGCAGGCGCATCATGTGCTGGTGCGCGGGCGGGCCATGGAACCACCACTCGAGGTCCGGGGCGAGCAGCTCCTGCGCCCGGCGTGCGTCGCGGGCGTTGAGCGCCTCGTACAGGCGCAGCACCAGGAACTTGCAGCGCTGCTCCTCCGTCTCCCTGCCGCGGCCGCCGCCACCGGCTGTGAGCTCTGCCAGCTCCGCGTCCGTCCCGTGCTGCGGCGGCGCCGCCGCTCCGGCCTGCTGATGGTTAGCCAGTTCCTGCGGCGAAGCCCCGCGTAGGCTCCGGTGTTTGTGCTGGAAGAGAGGAGAGGGAGTTTGCTGCAAACAGAGGCACTCGATCGATAGTTGGAGGTGCAAACACGAGCGGAAACAGGGGTGAGAAGCGATGGGGTAAGCGGGCCGCGGGGCTGCTTTTATAGGCCGGACAGGTCAGGGCGCGACGTAAACAGACGTTGACGTTTGCGTCTGCGTGGACCGGAAATGCGTCTGCCACCCTCTCCAGCGGCGTGACGTAAAATGACCGGGTCGTCCGCGGAGACGCAAACCTGCTGCAATATGCGCCAGGTTTGCGTCTCTGCGGACGCTCGGCGGACGCGCAAAGTGTCCGCTCGCTTCCCCACAGGGCCCGCCTGGCAGCGAGTCTGCATCGAGGGCATCGCTTCGACGGTCAGCGCTTCCGCGTCTGCGCCGCAGCCTTCGCCATCAGTGGCGTGGCTGCCTGTTCTACACGCGCACTGGCGGGCGGCCGCTGCCCCGGTACGCCACCGGCGTCATGCCGTCGGGCCTGTCGGAGGATGAAGCCTTTCGACTGGCACTACAGGACTCGGTGGCGCCACAACCGCAGCCCTGGGCGCCTCCTCCACCGCCGCCGCAGCCGCAGCCCTGGGCGCCTCCTCCACCGCCGCCACAACCATAACCCTGGGCGCCTCCACCGCCGCCACAGCCGCAGCTCTGGGCGCCTCCACCGCCGCCACAACCGCAGCTCTGGGAGCCTCCACCTCCAGCACCTCCGGTGCGCCCGGCGTACGCTCCCCCGGATGGCAACTGGCCGTGGGTGATACCGGAGCTCATCGTGCTCGACAGCGACGAGGAGCAGCAGTAGGCGTTATGTTTTTTTTTTTCATGTTTTAGCTATGTAAGTTATGTTTCATGTATTAAAAAAATGATTCGGCCAAAAAAATGCGTCGTGCCGCTAGAGCAACCCCCCGACGCAAACGGACACGCGGTCGATTTCGACCATTTCGGCAGACGCAAACGGACGCGCGCGGACGCTAAAATGTGTCGCGCCGCTGGAGATGCCCTAAGGGCATCTCCAACGCGGCGATCCAAATGGACGCGTTGGGCCACCGTTTTAGGCCTTTTGGGTGGCCGCGCGGACATCCGGACAGCGGTCCGCATGTTCGTTTGGGTCGAACGCTGCGTCCAACGCGCGGACGCAGCGCAAATGTGAAGAAAATCGAGAACAAATCAAAAATGTAAATCTAAACGAAATTTCATTAAGCATATGCCCTATTTTGGAAAAAATTGTACATAAACCCTATTTTGGGCAAATTTAACTACCAAAAGAAGCCCTCTATATGGGCTTTAAAATTAAAAACAAATAAAAACCCCTCTATTAGGGTTTGAGGAGGACGCGGTGGCCGCCGGTGCGCCGCCTAGTCCCTGTGGGCGTCGTCGCCGTCGGCGTCCCCGGGCGGCGAGGCGCTGTTGTGGCTAGACCGCGCCGGGGACTCCGGCCACGGAGACCACATGGCCTCCTCCCAGGCGGAGTGCGAGTCCGGAGCCGCCCGCTGCTCCGCCGCAACAGCCCGGAGCTGCGCCTCCTCCCTAAGGCGAAGCTCCCTCTCCTACCAGGCGAGGCGCCAGGCGCCTCTCCTCCTCCGCGAGGCGCCTGGCCTCCTGCCGCATCTCCTCCTCGCGGCAGAGCCTGGCCTCCTCCTGCCTCCGCGCCGCTGCCTCCTCCCGGCGGACCTGCTCGACCAAGGCCCAGGCTTCGGCTTCCTCCACCGACTACCGGGCCTCCTCCTCCATCGCGGAGGTGCGAATGGCCGCCGCGAGATGCGGCCACTTTGCGTCCTCCTCCACCACCGACAGCGCCAGAGCAACGTGCAGGTCAGGGTCTTCTTCCTCCTCCGGCTTCGGCTGCAGCAGCGGCGCGGGTTACGCCAAATCCGCGCCGACGCGGGCGGCCTCTCCGATGTGGAGACCGCCGCGGTTTCCTCCGGCCAGCAGCGCCGGCGGGCGACGGCGGCTGCTGCTGGCCTCGCCGTCGTTGGCAGAGGGAGCAAACCTTCTCTTCGGGGCCATGGCGACTGTTGCGCGTGCGTTCGGAACCGTCGACTGGAGTGGAGTGGGGAGTGGACTGGACAGGGACAGATCCCTCCCAGTCTACATTTAATATGGCGCCCGTTCCCACCGACAACTGGGCCCAAGGGAGCCGAGCAGGCGAACGCGACCGGACGCCGCGTGCCATCCGCGGCCACGCAAACCTAGCGTAGATTTGGGCCGGGTTTGCGTTGTTCCGGACGCTGCGGCCATCCGCATTTGCGGTGCGTGGCCACGTTGGGCCGAGGATTTGTCCGGTTGGACTCATCCGGACGCGCGGGCGCGGGATGGGTCGCCTCGTTGGAGATGCCCTAAGGCATCTCTGGGCGACGCAAATCGGACGCCTAAATTGTCCGCGTGCGTCCGTCTACGTTGCGCGGCGAACGCGAAAAAAGATCATTTTTGTCCGCGCGTCCGTTTGCACCTAGGGGTGCCTCTGCCTCCAGCGGCCCGACGCATTTCTGCGTCGGCATGAATTAGAATGTTTGAAAACATTAAAATAAAGAGTTTCAGCGAAGTCATAGTTATTACATCCAAATTTTAAAAAGTCTACATGAAAATAAGATGGTATTCGTCTAGGCATTGTCTTCATGGCCAGCCAATTCCCATTGATGCTCAATCAGATCCGTCTGCAGCCGTTTGCGCACGGTCTCGTCAGTGACTTCTACATTCATATGCAGATAGTCCTCCCAAGATAAATCCTTAGGAAGTGGCGCAACCAGCTCACCTTGGAATTCCCAGTGGTTCTCATTGCGGCCATCAGGATGCTCATTCTCAACGATCATGTTGTGCATGATCACGCAGTATGTCATCACCTCATGCATGGTCTTCAGCGACATGTTTTTGCCGGGTGACGGACAATTGCCCAGCGAGCTTGGAGCACACCAAATCCTCGCTCCACATCTTTCCTGCAAACCTCTTGCATCTTGGCAAACCTCCTCGTCTTCTCCGAGTTTAGATTACGGACACTCTTCACCAGTGTGGTCTAGTCAGGGTAGATGACATCAGCAAGATAATATGGCTTGTCATATTCATTTTCATTGACCTCGTAGCTAACCCGGGAAGCTTTGCCTTGCATAAGCCTGTTGAAAACCGGCTATCGGTGCAACACATTGATGTCATTGTTGGAACCATCCATGCCAAAGAATGAATGCCAAATCCATAAATCTTGAGACAAGAATGACAGTCCGTCCCTCCACATACCCGCTGTACTGACCCTGCGATCCAAATGGACAGTTCTTCCACTCTCAGTGCATGCAATCTATGTTGCCAATCATTTCTGGGAACCTATAGACTCGTTGATAGACAACAGCCGTCTTGTATCCTCAACAGTTGGCTCCCTACATTAATGTTGTCCGAACACGGCAATCACGGCTCGAAAAAACTTGTACATGGCCTCAAGGCAGGTGCTCTCACCCATTCGAAGATACTCATCGATTATATGAGCATCCAATCCACATGATAGCATGCGAATAGCCGTGGAGCATTTTTTTGTAGGAGGTGAAGCCTAGCGCACCTATTGCATCGGGCCTGCATTGAAAGTAGGGGTCAATGGCCGCGCATAATGGCGCCGAAAATAAGAGTAAGAAACCTACCAGCGCAATTGACCGAACAGGTTGTGGGAGGCGAGGCTGGGTGGCGAGGCCGGGCGGCGCAACCGGCAACGTTTGGCCCCAAAACATGGTGAAAGGTATGCGCCGGAGCCTACCCCAACTACGATCCTGCTCTCCCGCGCGGCGAGAACCGAGCCGACGGCGAGTACTGCCGCGCTGCGACGGGACGACTGCTGGTGGGGTTGGGGTGATGGCGTCGCAATAGGGCAGCAAAGAAGGGGAAAAAGAAGCAAATCGAAGCGCTCGATTCCTAATATGGGGTGGCCCGATCTTCTCAGTAAGCAACGGTGGTGATGATGATCACGGGGTGATTGCAGCGGAGGTAACTTGATGAAGTGGATGATAACTTGTATGACGCAACGAGATCTCTCGATTGGTCCCTGTCGCCAATGCAACATCTCTCAACCCTGCAAGATATTCGCAAATCCACACACTTGCGCACGTATCCGCCGACCACGAAGCGGTAAGTTGCAACCGTCTAATTCCCAATGGAACAGCAGATCACACAAGACTTTTCAGATCTACACAATATCAAGCAATATGGTGTAGGGAATTCAATAGTTTTGCAGAGCAAACAACTAAGAACTAGGGTTTATCTTAAACGTGGTCTAATGCAGCTAGGGGGCGTCCTGGGCACTTATATAGGCGTCCGGGACGACCTCTGGTCGAAAAAGTACGAAAATAACCGACCCAAAATAGATCTGGTCGAGACAGACTCGGACACGGCCGGTCTGGGGGCCGGTCGACCGGGCTTGGGACCGGGCTGGCCGGTTCAAACCGGGCCAAGGACCGGGTGGCAACCGGGCTCTGGAATTGTCGCGCACTAACCCGTCCGCACTACTAGGAAAAGGCCCATTGCCGGCGCACCTAAAACGCCCATTGCCGGCGCACCACGAGCCCGCCGGTGCGAACGCGCCGGTGATAAATTGACACTGCCGGCGCACCGTGCGAGTGCGCCGGCGATATGTCGCCACCGCCGGCGCACCACCAAAGCTTCGCCGGCAAAGATGTATTCCACCGGCGCACAATCAGGTGCGCCGTCAGTAGATGCTTCCAGCACCGGCGCATGCCACGTGCGCCGGCAGTATGTCATTTAGGTGCGCCGGCAATTAATTCGAAAATTCTTTTTTCCAGCCTTTTTCCAGCATATTACAATACATATTTGACAATAGTGATATATTTACAACGCAATTCATATTTATACAAGTATTACATGCAATATGAGAAGCACATAGAGAACCAAGTTTCATTTCGGTATCGAGTACACAAATACGCAAGTCTCAAGCTTGGAATGTGTTGATTCATACAACACATGTGCATATGCAACACCGAACGACGAAGTTTCACAAAGTTAGAAGTCTTGGTACATAGTCGTCACAAGTATCGTCATACACCTCACAATGTAGGTCCTAACCTAAACTAGAATCACATAGAACATGACCAACATGGTCATGATGACCATCATCACGAAGGCCATGGTCTTCATCCGGTTCCTCCTCATGTCCCTCATCTCTCCCGCTAGATAACGGGCATATCTTCCTTCCGCCTCCACCCTAGTGGGGTATCCCTTGTAGCTGTCGCTCGAAACGGTGCACCTATCTCCGACAGTCCTCCCAGACCATCGTAGACTCCAGGAACCCTCCCCTTGTACACGACATATGTCAAGTCGGCATCTCCATTCACAAGACAAGTAAAACGTTAGTACCAATGCAATGAACAAGTGCCAACTCAAATAAGAGACAAGTAGTATGAACTAAATAGCATGTGCCTCATACTTTGTTGGTTGAAATAAATAATAACATACAGGGATGGGGTCGATGAGGCTAGGTAGGATGCACAATAGATTGATATTTGTGGCCATCACACCAAGCCTCACCGGCCCCACCCCGGAGTGTACAAGTGACCGAACATTTTAATCATCGGCCAATGCAATTAAGAAGTGTGAACTCAAATAGAAGACAAGTAGTACGAATTAAATAGCGTGCCTCATACTTTGTCTGGTCGAAACAAATATTAACATCCAGGGATGGAGTCGGTGAGGCTAGGTAGGATGCACAATAGATTGATACTTGTGGCCGTCGCACCAAGGCTCACCGGCTCCACCCCCGAGTGTACGATTGACCGAACATTCTAATCATCGGCGAACTCCAAATACGAGGCAAGTAGTGGTCGAGTAAATGCAAATAATTATTAAGCTATGTACGCCATAATCTTGAAATATATAGCAAAGTAAATGAAACTACAGACACATGTTCACATGCACATTCATACAACTAAATAAAAGCAACTAGTCGATTCTATGGGAATATATAGCAATTATTACGAGACGGAAGTTCAAGGACATATCGTTCAAGCTTTAGCAAGTGTTCCCGTCGTAGGATCAGGTTGTACGCCTAGGGGGAATGGACGGCAGCCCTCAAGCGAGTTGAACGGCCTCTCATCACGCGACATCTCCAAGCGGAGGTCTATCTCGTCATTAGGTGGTAGACCATAGCCGTAGAAGAACTCGCCGCGACCTATTGTTGACATCCTGCAGGATTATCGTGCAAATGAACTGCTGGATGCGACCCCAGCTCTTTCTAATCTCTCTATCGGGACATCCGCCATGTTTGCAAACCTGTTTCGAGATTATCTGGCAGCAACATGTCATCTGCGTACTTTATGTACTCCTGCATCTGAAGGATGGCGTACCACACGTCCATCCCATTGTCGGGCGTCGACTGCCTGAGGCAGGGGAAGTTGGTTGTGTGGGTTAAGACCAAGCCTCCTCGTGATTTCCTCTCTACTTTGAGGGGGCCTGCCTTGTTGGCGAAGCCGGTGAGAGCATCATTGAGAAGGGCCCTGATGTGGGAGTAGTCTTTCTTGCGGTCCCTACCCGAGTCGAGATAGACCGCATGCGAGTGTTGCGGGTGCACGACGATGAGGGTGCGTAACTTGTCTCTCGCGGAAAACACACGGATTAACCTTTGGAAATGCAAATGGAGATATAGGATAGAATGGTGATGGGGGACTAGCGAGTGATTACTTACTCGGGGAAGTAAGGGATGAGAATGGCGCCCTTCTTAATGTTCGCCAGCATGAAATCCTCGACCCGCCGGGTGGCAATCGCGCCGATCCCCGTGGTTGCGATGATGCTCTCCCGCATATAGAAGGGGTCCATTATGGCGATGGTCGGCGTCCCCTCCTTAACAATCTGCAGTACAAGCTAAGAGCAACTAGGCGAACCACACTAAAGTGGAGCGCTTGCATGCGATAGATGCCGAAGATGTCGTTGAACCGGATGAAGCACAAGTCCGCGGGTACTTCTCGACGAAGTTCATGCCGCTTGGCACCTTCGCCACGAAGAGAGGGTAACCAGGATCTTTTGATTTGAGAAGAAGGTTCTCCAAATGCAAGACAGTCTCATGCAAGCTCCTCATATCCGGGGTGAGTTTCTTCACGACATGCTCCGCAAGCATCGGTTGACCCAAGTGATGCAGAGGTCGCCAATTGTTTGGCAACTTGTCAAGGAGTGGGACCTTGTCCTTGGATTTGGCCGCCGCCGCCTTGTCTTGGGCGTCCTTCTTATTTGCCCTCTTCCTCTTCTTGGGTTGTAGTGCTGGACCATCCATCGCCGTAGTGGCCGTAGCACGGAGTGTGTTTGGGCTCAACATATTTTTGACGGCGGCGGTGGCGACCTCCTTAGGATTTTCCTCCTCATCAGCCGTTTCTTGAGAATCGAACAGCTTCTTGGAGCACACATATTTCAAGCCCGGCGCATCCTCATGGACAACTTGTGAAGACGTAGGAATATCCCATTGGAAGTTGTCACGTTCATATTCCTCGGCCTCTGGCGCAGCTCGGCTGTTGTGGTGGGGCGCCGACCTCCGGCGCAGCTCGGCTGTTGTGGTGGGGCGCCGACCTCGGCGCAGCTGGCCGTTCCGGTGGGGCGATGACCACGGGCGCCGCCGGCCGTCGTGGAGGGACGCTGACATGTGGCGCCGCAAGGTGCTTGTCTTTGCTTGCCGTCGACCCCGAGTAGGTGTAGATCTCGGTGGTCGCCATAGCAGTAACCAACCCTTCAGTGAGGCCAGATTCAACGGGCTATCGTCATCGGCACCATGCGGTTGATTAGGAGGAAACAAATCCTCATAGCCCGGTAACGCCCGATCCACTTCAACCCGGTAAACGTCATCCGCCATATCTCGTGTGTGCCACTTCTTATCCAGGGGCCGAATGATGGACCCCTCGCGACGTCTTTGAGTTCGTCGTTTACTCTCATCAAGAAGGTGCATGGCGTCGAGAGCGCCGCGAGAACATGTGTATGGCGTTAGAGAGAGGGCAAGGATGACGAAACTAATATATTAACTTGATGTACACATTAGTTAATTACCGTGAGGGCGTTGAGCTCTGGCTAATGTCGACGGGCCAGCACATGCGGCGGCGGGCGTGCAAGTGACGGAGGGGCTGCTACCCGGCATCGACGGTGAATCCCTAGCACCAGCCGACATTGCCGCCGGCCGGAGGAGTCTCCATTATAACATTGTCATTGCCGGCGGACGGCGGCACCATCGAGTTGCCGCCGTCGAAGCTAACCACTTGCATTTTCGGGGGGGCTTGTTTGCCACCCTCATACCACGCGTGTAGAGCGTCGAAATCTGCTTGGACCGAAGCGGCGACTTCAGCTTTGACTTCAGGTACGAGCGTAGCTTTGAGTTGCGGTACCGCTTGCGTACCAAACCAGCTTGGACTTGGGCTAGGATTGAGTCCCTCATTTCCTCCGCCTCCCGCTGCTTCCTCTCACCGCGCGCATTTTTATCGGCCACGGACGACAAGCCGTAGTGACCATGCTTGTAGCCCGTACCGGCGCCAGCCACACGGCCTCTATGCGGCCTTCTCGTCGGTGAATGCTCATTAACGATGTTTAGCGCCCGTACGAGAGGCTTGTCCCAGGCTACCCTGCCCGTCGACGCCCGGGGAGGAGGAGCCTTCGTCACATTGAGAAAGTCTTTGTCTTTCTTCTTCCTGCGGAAGAAACGCGAACCATTTAGAAATGTTGCTACTATTATATGAACGATACTTGATCTAATTAAACCGGTAAATTGCTTACCAGTTTTTTCTCCAACGCCAGACCTTCCGGTCGTTCGTGAACCAAATTATGTCGGTTACGACCTTCGGGTCCGTGACAAGTTCCCCGGTTAGTTTCTTCTTATGGTACCGGGACCTGATGAATCTTCTTTCAAGCGGGTCCTTGTACTTGAGCCAGGGGTTCTCAATGCCGGCATTTACATACGCCTCGTCCTCCTTCGCCCAATAGGGCTCCTTTCCTCGTACCCACGGCTCCCAAGGTTGTGGTTGCCGATGTTAAGCTCCCGCATTTCCTTCCCCCACAACTTGCGATTCTTGGTTGCTTGTAGCTCTTCATTGGCCACAAAAGCATCAAAGTCCGCCCGGGTGACATGCGGAAAGGCGGAGTGGACCTCTTCGAAACCTTTGCCCTCAGCAATCAGCTTCCGCACCATGTACTTATAGCTGCCGAGGTGTTTGGTGAACTTCAGTGAGGGCTTGTGAGTTCACAATGTTGTTGGTTTGATGACCGGAGGCGTAGTCGCCTAGGAACTTGTATCGTGCGTGCAACCTCGCAATGAGCTGGGCTCGCAAAGGCGCTTTGCTCTCAGCTCGGAGGTCCGTCTCGTTGAGATTGACGACCTCTCTGAGGATACATGCCGCTGGTTGCCGTACTCCTTGGCAACATCCTTAGGCTCCACCGGCAAACCACCGGCGGGGTCCACCTCTTTGACTGTGTCTCTGCCGGTGCCGACCGTGTTTTGGCGCCTTGCCTTCCGCGGCCTCTTGGCTCCACTTGTCCCGGTGCCACTACTCCCGGCGGCGCCGCTAGGATCGTCGCCGCTTGTCTCGCCGCCACCCCCGGCGGCGCCGGTTGCCTCATCGCCGCTAGGCTCGTAGGTACTACCCCGGCGGCGGCGCTTGCCTCGTTGCCGCTCGGCTCGTCGGCACTACCCCCGGCCGGCATCCTCCATCTCATGGTCCTCGCCGCCGCCAACACCAGCCGGCCTCGCATCCTCCTCCGTCCTAAAGAAGTGCCTATTGTAGTGCTCCTCTAACTCTTCTTGAGACGACATGGTGGCTTGCACTAATAGAAGATGAAAAAGAGTTAGAATTCACGGAAAATTCGGCATGACCTTTGCTAAAAATTGGTCATGCCGAGTGCTAGAATTGCCGGAACGGAAATGAATCGACATTCCGGCACTCAATAGCAACTCAATCCTCGTAACGAAATGCAATTCACATATAGGAATTTTCTCCAATTACATAACTCAAAATGTAGCAGCAACAATAGTAGCGTAAACATCTTAACTCTCAAGTTACATAACTCAAAATGTAGCAGCAACAATAGTAGCAGTAAACATCTTAACTCTCAAGTTACATAACTCAAAATGTAGCAGCAACAATAGTAGCAAATAGTAGCAAGACAGCATTGCATGTACTACAACCAAGTATAGTGAGCATTTTACATCCCCGGCATCCTCGGCAGCATTACTGCTTAATTACAACAGAAATTCACATATATGATACATGTGTCTTCTCCAACAAACAGTGCCAAACAGAGCTTGTACATCAACACCATGCTACTCTCTGGCTACATAATTAAAACAGTGCCAAACAGAGCTTGTACCCACTTATACAAAATACACTAGGTACCTTATCATTTTCATTTTGTTTTAAATGAACCAGATAAGGAACATAGCACCAATTTTCATTCTCTTTTAAATGAACCAGAGAAGCTCACATGTGTCATTTTAGCAAACCAGAGAGCAAAACCAGAGAGCATTCTTTTTTGGCAAGTGAGCATGAGCATGAGCAAGTAGCATTTCAAAACCATTTCAAAATCTTTATTTGCAACCAGTGAGCATCAACATGAGCATTCATTTCATTTCCATTTCCATTTTAAATAGTGAAGTAGCAATAGTGAACTAAACCAGAGAACTATTTTAAATGAACCAAAGTAGCATTTCCATTTCATTTACACTATAATAAAAAACCCCAACTCAATTTCTTTTTTCAACAGCACTTAGTATATAAAGCATTTTATTAAAGCATTTTATTTTTATTGCTAACATAATTTGACAGTAGCATGAGCATGAGCATGAGGTTTTTTCACAGTAGCATTTCACCATAACCATCATTTTCATTTTGTTTTAAATGAACCAGAGAATGAATTAAACACTAAAGTGCTCATTTCACCATTTTTTAAATGAACCAGAGAATGAAACCTACACTAAACCAAGTAGCTACAACATTTTTAATTAGGGTTTACCACTAGGATATCTCATGTGCTTATTGTAATAAGCAATAGTAAATATTACCCAGTCCATTAGACCCTAAACATACTACCTCTGTTCCATAACGTAAGCCGTTTTAGCAAATTAAAACAGAGTGATACTTTTAAAGCAAACCTACCAAGCACAAATTTCTGTGTAGCCTCTAACGAATAAGATCTAACCATAGATTTCACAAGTACGGATGCAATCGGCAGCTAACAAGATACGAAAAAAGTAACTCCAAATCTACATGAGTCGAGTTGAATTGTCCCTCTAACAAATAAGCATCTACCTATGGGCTATGGCATGTACTACAAATTCAGTTGAGCAACCTTTCACCGAACTGCTACAGGACTTGTCAATTGTTTCAGAAATTGGCAGGTTCAATTATGCATACCATCGGTATATGCTTAGTTACACAACATGGTCGGATCCC